>NC_056739.1:566332216-566349716 GCF_019279795.1 Protopterus annectens | reverse complement strand
AAAGAAGGGAGAAGGAGTGGCCTTAATCTACTCTAGCCTACTCTCCATCACTCCCTACCAAAATCCTATTCCTCAGTTCAACAACACTGAACTAGTCATAGGAATTCTCAAACTAAATAACCATAAAAGCATCTGTGTCATAGCCCTCTATATCCCCCCTGGAAATAATACAAATATGTTTGAAGAAATCCTTCTATGGGCCTCAACTAATATCAAGTTTGAGACATACATCCTAGGAGATGTAAACATTGACTGGAACAAAATTAATGCCAATAATCCCACCAGATCAATCAATCTATTTAATTTCACTCAACTTATAAATGCCATTACCAGACCCAATAAAAAATAACTCCCCAGGCTCCATACTGGACTGGATCCTTGTCTCCCACTCAAATAAAATCTCCCATATTGGCACCTTACCAGACTCCATTAGTGATCACTTGCCTGCCTTCATCCATAGAGCAACCTCCCCTCCTCATCTACACCAATATATCCATACTCAGAATCTCACAAACGTTAATGTCACAACTGTCTTCAGTTCTCTCAAACTAATAAATTGGGACAATCTAAAAACTCTTCCTCCAGACAACGTAGTTAAATTCTTCAACTCAACCTTCTTAGATACCCTGAACACCTAAGCCCCTCCAAGAACAAAATTTATAAAAACCAATTCCGCCCCCTGGCTTACTAAAGATACCAAAACACTCATGCAGCAAAGGGACAAGACCTGGAAACTTTACCATCACAATAAGCACCCTGACACCCTTCTTAAATATAAAAAACTCCGCAACCTAGCCAAAGAACATATTTTACAGGATAAAAAATCATACTATACCAAACTCCAGTCTACTCATTCCATGAACCCCAAACAATTCTGGAAATCCATCAACTCTCTCCTCAACCCAAGCTCCAAAAACAGCCCTTGTCCTGACACTAGTAAATCTGACGCAGAAATAGCTACTCTGTTCAACTCCTTTACTAACTCAATAAGCAGAACTTCAAAACCTTCCCTAACAGCAACTCCTCTCCCCAACTCAAATCCTCTCCCCAACCTTCTATCCTAAACTCTCCTCCTATATTTCATCTCAAACCCATCCCCACCTCATATAAAAAAAAATTCTCTCTAAACTTAAGCCATGCTTCAATGCCCCTGACAACATCCCCTCACTCTTTCTAAAACTTGCAGCAGACAGCATTGCCATCCCCATTAGTACACTCATCAATAGATCCATACAGGAATCATATGTCCCTAAACTGTGGTGTGCAGCCTTTATCCCACCCCTCCATAAAGGAGGAAAAATAATAACATCTCCAAATTCTGACCCAGATCAATTCTCTCCCCTATTCGCAATTCTCTCCCCTATGTCAGAAATTGTTGAGAAATGCATCCACCTCCAGCTCATGCCTTTCCTTACAAATAACCAACTCCTCATCCCAACACAACATGGGTTCCGTCCTGGCCATTGCACAATAACTGGTCTTCTCTCTTTTCGAGACATCATAAACCATGCCCGTGACTCCAGAGAACTTGTATCCACAGTCCTCCTTGACCTCTCCAAGGCTTTTGATACAGTCTCCCATAACCACCTTCTTACCCACCTTTCTAATCTTAATCTCTCACAAAACACCATTACCTGGTTAAACATCTACCTCTCTGATAGATCTCAGGCTGTGAAATGGAAGACTGGAACCTCAGCCTTCCTTCCAACCCCACCCGAGGTACCCCAGGGATCCATACTCGACCCAGTGCCCTTTAATACCTTCATTAATGATTTCCATGTAACCATTCCTAATACTAAGATAGTACAATATGCAGATGACTCAATTCTGGTCTGCTCTGCTTCTAGCCTCCCTGTGCTCCAAACTAAAACTCAAAGTGCATTCTCAACTACTGAGAACTGGATGCTTCAAAAATCATCTCTCTCTGAATGCCAACAAATCAAAAATCCTACTTTTCTCTCCCTCAAAATATCTCCCCCTCAACAAAACCTCTTTCAATATTATCAACCATGCCAACTCCACTATAGAAGTTGTTCCTTTTGCTACACTTCTTGGAGTTACTATTGACACCTAAAATTTGATACCCATATTTAGCTAAATATTAAGAAAACCCATCAGAAACTTGGCATGTTGTACAGAAACTCCCACTTCCTCTCTCCTTCAACAAGACAGACCCTTGCCACTACCTACTTACTACCTTCACTGATGTATGGTGCTACCCTACTAGCCAACCTATCTTCCTCCATCTCTTCTAAACTGGAAACCTGTTACAACAAAATCTTAAAGTTCGCAATCACATCCAAATACTCCACTCACCATTGTATACTTCTCCACCGGCTGCAATGACTCCCTAGACTACCTCCAACTTACTACAGCTCACAAGCTTATTTTTAAATCAACTAAATGTCCAGCACTAACAAACATCTTACCATTATACACCTCACACAGAACTCTTAAAATCTGCCCACCAAAATCTAATCTCTGTATACAAACCAAACTGTCCCGCTGGTCAGCTTTTCCAATCCTTTTTCTTAGCCAGAAAATGGAACCCTCTCCCTTCATCTCTAAGAATCTCTGAAAACTTTGAACTCTTCAAAACCCAGCTCCATTCGTACCTCTCCTATAAATGGAAGTGCAATTGCACTGTACCTACCTAACCTGCTTAATATATGAATACATTCATTACACATAAGGTTTATTCTTCCTTACACACTAGGGCTTGACCGTATTTTAATGTTACTTTTATACCATTCTCAGATGTTTCAAACCTCTGTACCAGTTTAACTCTGTACTACTGTTTCTCAACCAGTAAACATGTAAATATGTATTATATTTTACTTCATGTTGCAGTTTAACTTTGCTTAGTTTTGCTATTCTTACTTATAAGTTGTTTAACTGGTATATTTGCAACTATGTATTATACTTTGTATTATGTAGCTTGTACTTTGTATTATGGAGCTTTTCTCCCTGGGCCTCCACTGAAAATGGGCTGTTTGAGCCCAGTGGGCCTCCCCGATCATCAAACTGGAAATAAATAAATTATGTTTCATGTATATGTTTGTAAATAGTTTGGGTTTTTTGAAAGTAGTGCTTAATACACATTATGCATCCATGATAAGTACGTTTTCAGTAGATTTCAAGTCAACATGGAAGAAAATTCTTTCAGTTAGTAATAACATACACATTATAGTCAATGGCTTATAAATGTTTATCATTAAATATTACTGGTTTGATCAATAATGTCAAAAGAACTGGTTTGCTTAAATATATCAAAATGCATAAAGCCCAGATCATCTTTTTACAGGAAACCCACTTATTAAAAAAAGATCTACAAAATACTCATTCCCCGGGATTCAGTAAGGTTCCATGCAAGAATAGCTTATTCATGCACAGAAGCGACTGTTTAGGAGCAACACAGCAGCACGCCATGCATAGTAATGAAGGTTTGCTGTTTCTGCTCCTAAACAGACATGGAGCGTGGACGAGTGCAGGAGGTGTGTCTGAGAGCAGAGCTCTTACAATACACATGCTCCTGCACTCAGGAAGTGCCGTTTGGCAATAACAATGAGCGAGAATGCTCATAGGAGGTTGCATACCTCCCATCTGTACAGATCATAGCATAATGTCCACACATTTATTGCCCATACAGTTGGCCTGTACCCCAGTTGTACCCTGAAATCATGGGATGATGTTAGGAATGAAGCCGTGAAATAATGGCATACATATGATTGTCATACACCAAAACCATCAGAAAACCAATATTAAAACCAATCCTGTTACTCTAGCAACTGTCCCAAGTTTATAAGAGCAATAATTAAAATATGTCCATAGTTGGACCTCATGTTGTCAAGCTTTGTCCAGATAATGTGCAATAAAAGGTTGAGAGGTATGGGGGGTTGCTAGGATGTCTGCCAAATGTGCAGATGCATGCAGGAATCCACAGCAATAAGTGAAACCTGTCCCTTCCAAGAGAAAATAGCAGTAGAAATTTTTTTTATCAAACAGATTAAATTTAACCGTAAATGAGTGGGTTTGCCTATTGCTTAGCTATGCATACTGTAGCTTAAATGGCACAAGAAGCTAAATATCAAGATACATGTAAACAAAGCCAGACTGTAATAGTGTAGTGGTCAGAGCATTCGCCTTATGAGCAGTCATTCCCAGTTCAATTCTCACTGTACTATTTTCCATGTCAAATAACTTTTGCTGTATAACCTACTAAATAACATATATTTGTGAACTGGAGTACTGCATTAAATGCAGATGAGAGGTGTCATTGTAATAATGTAAAATCCACAGATAAACACAAGTGCCCCATACAGTATATGTACACATGAATCAGGGATACAAATCGAAGGTATAATGTGTAATGAATGATAAATCAAGAGTGTCCAAATCCACCATCTTCCCAAGAGCCATGTTACATTTCTGTCTAAATTAGTGTGGGGGTAAGTGGGAGTAAACACTTGTAAGCAGTAGTAAGCAGGTATAAGCCTGTCTGCGTGGGGGTAAGCAATCCACACACAGGTTAAGCAATATTGAAGCTAACTCTCTGTAAGCATGTTTAACTGGAAGTTAGCATTGCTTGCCGTCACACAAACCTGTGCAAACTCACTTACAATTGCTTAAAAGTGCCTTAATCACTCTGTATCCAATAGCCGCCATTCTGCCCAGCAACAAAATAAACAGCCCTTGCAGGTCTTGAACCCAGGACCTTGTACACTATAGTCACAGTAGTTAAACAGTAAGCCATCACAGCAGTACATAAGATTGAGGTATCACTAAACAGATCCTCATTATATGAAAATCAAAATGTACATGTGAAAGGAATGTATATAGAGTTTTATGCTGTATAACCTACTACATAACATAAATATGTGAACTGGAGTACTGCATTAAGTCCAGATGTGAGGTGTCATTGTAATAAAGTGTTGAAATTCCCCAGTAACACAAGGACCCCATACAGTGTGCGTACACATGAACCATGGATACCAAACACATATATAACATGTAATGAATGATAAATCAATGCCAAAGAGCAAATAGTGTGCAAATTAAAAATTAAGCAACGCTAAGCATTGTACACCCCTGCTTACTAGGTGTAAACAATGTGCAGGCCAGCTAAATCAGTTTGCCCATTGGTATACCCCTTTAAGCAATGCCAGCCTTAGGTAAGCAGGTTTGCCCATAGCTTAGCATTTTCAAAACCATCCAATCATGGCAAAGTGTGGGAAATCAGGCCTATTTAAACCTTACAGGTGGGAATACATCTCATAACTGGTTGCTTCTTCCTCCTGCAGGCACTATGACTGGTGTGGGTGAAGGACTGCATTTCTGGGCACAGCACTGGGACATCCAGGAGTCCAAAGTCATGGCAGGACTCCTTGTTAAAGACCATGACCAGAGACTGCTGCAAAGCCAGTATCAGGGTTCCTAATATAAAGTGGAAACCTGGGACTATCTTGCCCGTGATCTCACCAGTGCCACTGGCATCCTTCAAACTGGTGAGCAGGTCAGGCATCACTATGCCGACCTGAAACAGAGAAAGAGGGAGCTCTTGGATCAGTGGATCCAAGAGGCTAGGCAGACGGGTGATGTCCCAGCCATGTGTAAGTATCAGTCTACTACCTATTTAATAATTGCCAGCTCATGTATATTATGGATAGGTATGGCTAAATATTCCTGTTAGGTCTTTGACAGTGGCAGATGAGCGGGCTGTGAACCCGGAAGCCCATGCCTGTAGACTTCAGAGGTTGCTTCGCGAGGCAGGTTAGTAATAATCTTTCATGTACTGTCATAAATAAATCTAAAAGTAGTAGAAAGTTAATTGCCAGTATAAAACCTGTATTGTGTATGGCGTGTATTGAATAAACCAGACAATATGGCAGGAAGAGTCTCATATAGGTTGCATGTAAATAAAAGGTTAACAGCCTGGCAATAAAGGTCTAACTCCTGGACTGCTTGTGCTTACTCTGATATCATATGGTAATGTAGTGTTGCAATCTCTTAATACTACTGTTGTATTAAGCACTGTTACCCACACTGTGCTGCATAAATAAAATGTGTAGGAATGTCTGTATACGACTGTTGTAATCACAAGAGGTCATATTGTACAACTGAGAGAGACTTAGACAGAAAACAGTGAAAAGCTAAACAATATAATCTAAATAGCACATTCAACTGATAAGTGAAATGTATTTTTTAGCACACACGGCCATGGTTCGAATTCTGTGAGTTCTAATAAGCTGTATGCAGAAACATACCCCACAACTGTACAGATATTGTCAGAAAGTCCAGATAATTGGTGTAAGTCCCCTGCCTGTCCCCCTGGCAAATCAGTGGAATGATCCCAGAAGTTTAGGCAGCAAAATAATGACATACAACTGATTATCAGACATTGTAACTGTCAGAAATATATCCATAAGAACAAACCTGTCACTCTAGCAACTCACCAAAGTGTTATGAGAGTGTATGGTCCCAACTCCACCCCCATGTTGTGAAGCTATGACCAGAGGGTGTGCAGTAACAGAGCGAGACATATCTGCATAACAATAATGTGGAATCTGGTAATATGTGTGACAACATTCAGGTATTGTTAACAAATATTCCCCCCACAGGTCTGTCAGATATGAAAACTGTGCCTAGAAATAAATGATTGAAATCCTGGACTAGTACTGTTTAGTCTGGTATTGTGTGGCAGTGTTAGTTTTGCAGTATCTCTGACTAATAAGGTATTACTCATCACTGTCATCCACACAGAGCTACATAATAACACTGTCTAGGAAACCCTGTATAAGAGTGTTATAATTACAAGGTCAGATTGTAAAACCATGGGAGACTTATAGACAGAATTTAGACAAAAGATACACAGCAATATCTATGTAGCACAGTCAACTGTGATGTACAGTGTTTTAGTTTAGCACACACAGCCATGGCTCGACTCCTGGGAGTGGTAGTAAGCTGTATGCAGAATCATACCACTCGACTGTACAAATCTGTTTGAAATGTCCAGATAATTGGCCCATATCTGCTGGCTGTTACCCTGTCCCCCTGGCATATCAGCCTCCTAATCTCTGACCTTTAGGCAGCATTTAATGTCATATAACTGACTGTCAGGCCTGCAAATATTTGGAAAATGTCTATGAAAACAAACCTGTAATTGTACAACTCACCAAAGGTTTATGAGGGCAATAGTCAAAATATGTCCCAGTTTCACCTGCATGTTGTGAAGACATGCCCAGAGTGTGTGCAAGATGAAATGGGTAGGTATGTGCATAACATCAACCTGGAATATGGGAATATGTGTAGAAACAGTCAGGTAGTGTTAACAAACACTACCTCCACAAGTATACCAGGTAAGAGGTGTGTACTGCAGGTAAAACACAGTTTATGTATATAATTGTCTACATCCATACCACTGTCCAAACTAAGGCCATAGGGTAGTGTAATAATACCTGTAAAGTACAGATCACAGCACTGACTAGGAAAGTAATAAGAACTACAGAGATATACAAGTTGTTAATTGACATCTTTCTTTGACCCCACCATATCTGCAACAATAAACTAAATACACAACTCAATCGGTATGTGCACAATTAAATCTACTGTTGGGACATATGTCCTATTGTTTGATAAATATTGAAATTCACTCCGATGCATGTGCCATGTTGAAATACTCCCACATTGGTGGCATGCTGCCATCAATGTACCTGCATGCTGTTGTAATGGCCACTGTGGTTCCATATATGCATGTGTTCTGTTTGCTATGCAGCTGTTCCATATCTGGTGTTTTGGGTTAATGGGAATATCTATGCATGCTGTTATACCTAATCCTAGAATGTGTTGACTATTACTAACCCACATATGTTTTAAAAGTGAAAAACCATAGCACATTTGGGAAGGCCGGTCCCGGCGAACCCACATCTCGCACCTCATCTGGCCATGACACCAGGCACCAGCATATCTGGGGCCCAGCCCAGGACCTCCTTGTCCACTGGTCCTGCACCACCTTCAGTGGAACCACCTCAGGTGATGGGGCTCGCCCCCCCCCAGGAGCAAGAGCGGGCGCAGACAGGATACTGTCACCCATTATCAGGTCTGGGGTCTGGTGCGTAGCGAGCTCCGCAGGGAGTTTGGAGATATGCTACACCAGCTTGAGGGCTGCATGGCACAACTAGAGGGTCAGCCTGCCCCTCCTACTCAGCCCCCCAGCACAGCCACCTTTGGGGCTGTGAAAGTGCAGTAGTGACTGCCCATGGGTGGGGACCTCAGTCCCACTGTTTCCACTAGGGGGCTCATGGGCTTCCAATTTCCAAACACCCCTCCCCATCAAGGTGTTTACACCCCACATGTATCATATACCACCCCTGTATGCGTCTTGTCTGTTATCCTACCCAGCCTACCTCCCCAAATATACCTACTCTCCCTCCCCAACATCCCACTCTCACCTTAAAAAAAAGGGCAATCTGACCCCCCAAAAAATCTTGCCCCATACATAGCTGTCCATTTCGAACACGTGTCCACTGGACACATGTAATCTGGTCTAATTGGCTTCACAACATATTATTGCTGTCCTCACCCCTCACTCAGGGGTATGACTATCCAAATCTACCTCCAAATCAGTGTATATGAACAGCTGTTGCTGTAGAAGAAATGGGCAGCTATGGACCTTCTCTATACCCGTCCTGCACATCCCCAGCTATTTTCCCTACTGTCTTTTTGTGCTCCTTTTTCACCACTTTCCTATCAACCCTTTTTCTTTTCTTTTAAAGAAATTAGTGCAGGGGTAAGCGGGAGTAAACATTTTTAAGCAGCAGCAAGCGGGTTTAAGCCTGTTTGTGCAGGGCAAAGCAAAGCCTGTACAGGTTAAGCAATTTAGAAGCTGAGTATAAGAAACTGTAACAGGAAGTTAGCAGTGCTTACCTTTACGCAAACATGTGCAAACCCACTTAAAAGTGCCCTAATCACCCTGTATCCAGCGGCCCTTGTTCTGCATAGCAACAAAATAAACAACCTTTGCAAGACTCAACCCCAGGAACCTGCACACAATAGCCAAAGTGATTTACCACTAAGCCATGTCAAAAATACATAGCCCTGACATTTTCACGAACATATCATCATTCAACAGTACAGGAAATGTATTTATACATGTAGAGGTACGTGTGTGTGTGTGTGTGTGTGTGTGTGTGTGTGTGTGTGTGTGTGTGTGTGTGTGTGTGTGTGTGTGTGTATATATATATATATATATATATATATATATATATATATTGATGTATGTGTGTATGTATGTGTATATATATATATATATATATATATATATAGATAGATAGGTTCATATGCTCATAGGTAGGTACTAGGCTATCTGCCCGAAGGCATTTATAAGCCTAGCCAGAATGTGTTGGCTTTCGCCGCCCCCTTAGATTAGTTCCCTGTGCCTCTGTCCAACAGAGCCATTGAAGTGATCCCTGGGGTAAACTTTCTGTTTCCCATCCACTCATCAGGGTTTCTCTTGAAGAGGGTTAGTGAGGAGCTCTGCCTAATGTAGATGGGAATCTTGTTCCAGAGCATGGGAAGTCTCTGGGACAAGGATATATCCCTCCAGCACGTCCTATTTATTGTTGTGGTGAGGTTTAGATCCCTGGAGCATGTGGCTCGAGGGGATATGGTTTTCTTTAGGTGGAGCATGTCCATCAATTCTGGGTTGGACATGGCCTTGTATGTCAGGCAGGGATCACCTCTGAGTAGGCGGTATGCAATCGAGTACAGCTGGAGTTTCTTCAGTTGAGCTGCATAGGGTATCTGCTTGAGGCCAGTGATCCTCTTGGTGAGGAACATCTGTGGTATTTCCAGTTGTTGCTGGTGTCTTGTAAGGTACATCCCAAATGGGGCATTGTACTCTGTGATGGGTCTGATGAGTGATGCATAAAGGGGCCCAATGACCTCTTTCAATCTGGATGCAAACCCTTTTGTGATTAGGTGGGCCACATAGAAGGATTTTTTATCCACTTTGGCAATGTGATTATCAAAGGAGAGGTTACTATCTACTTGGGTCCCCAGATCCCTTATTATGTCTTCCGTATTTAGGGGGCTACCACCTATGTGGTAGTTTGTGGGAACTTTGTTTTTTCCAAAGGGGATGACTATGCACTTTTTGGCATTTAGCTTGAGACCATGGTTTTGACACCAGGTATCTGTCTCAGTGAGACCCTTTTGGAGGATGTCTGTGTCAGCCAGAGAGTCAATTGTAGCCCCTAGTTTGCAGTCATCTGCAAACCCGGTGAGCCATAGTCCTGCTGTTCTTGCCTGTACCTCTGAGAAGTATATGCCGAACAGGAGGGGTCCTAGGACTGAGCCCTGGGGAATGCCACTTGTAACAGGTTTAGAGTCAGACCTAGCTCTTGCAACTCTTATCATGTGGGTTCTGGCCATGAGCCAGTTGGTAACCCATCTTGTGATGTAGGGGTTTATGTTCAGGCTAGTGAGCTTGTCTATAATACCTGAGTAGGGAATAGTGTTGAAGGCCTTTGCGAGGTCTAAATAGGCTGTGTGGATCACCTTTCCCTCATCTATAGCCTTGGTAACCATCTCAAAGAAGTTCACCAGGTTTAGAAGGCATGATCTACCCTTAACAAAGCAGAACTGGGTTGGGTCCAGTGTTTGGAGGTTTCCAGTGTCTCTGTTAATGAGATCCATGATGATGCGCTCCATAGCTTTGCAGACCAAGCTAGCCAGGCTTATAGGGTGATAGTTCCTGGGGTCCGTTGTGGCTCCAATTTTGTGGAGTGGAATAACCGTTACTGTGCACCACTCTGTGGCACATAGCCTGTGGAGAGGCTGTGTTTAAACAGTGTGTTTAGATGAGGGGTTAGTTCATCTTTGAGCTCATGTAGGAAGCAGCCTGGGACACTGTCCGGTCCCATTGATGCTGTGTTTTTGGCTTTGGAAAGGGCTGTTTTAACCTGAGTGTCTGTGATTTCAGGAGCACTACATTCTTCTGGTATAGTTATGGGCCCTTTTGGGGAAGAGAGTGGGGTGAAGTTTGCACTGAACCGTCTGCCAGGATGTTGGCTATATTGGTCGGTTCAGTGTATTTTCTGCCATTCTGCACTAACTCCGAGCAGATCTGAGAATTGCCACTTAGATTCTTGACATAGCTAAAGAATGTCTTGTGGTTATCTTTGGAGTCCATGGCAATTTTTCTTTCAAAACTAGTCTTGGATGATTTTATGAGGGAACTTAGTTTCTTGCTGATACTGATCAGGGATGTCTTCCCTTCTTGAGATTTTACTCTTTTTCTGTACTAGTTTCCTCCTTCTATTGTATAGCTTGTTTATGGCAGGGGTCCACCAGACTGGTTTCCTTTTCTTGGAGGAGTGAGTCTTGGTTTTGTTTGGGATAGCATGATCCATACATTCTTGTAGGTGCCCGTAGAGTGCATTAGTAAAGGATTTTGCAGCTTGGACAGCATTATCCGTTAGCATGGGGGCTTTGAAACTTCCCACCTCAGTCTTAAGTAATGTGAAGTTTGCTTTTGAAAAGTTTTTCACAGTGGTTTCTTTGACCGGGGGTGGTGGCGGAATGTGGAGATCCAGAGTGATTAGTTTATGGTCAGATCTAACCAGTGAGGGGTTGACCTCCAGTGTGGAACACCGGTCACCCATGTTGGTGATGACCAGGTCCAATATGTTGTCACCTCTGGTGGGGGTGTTAACCAGTTGATCCAGGGTGTTTGAGTTTATAAATTCTAGGAAATGTTGGGCCAGGGAGTTCGTACTTGAGTAGTTCTCCCAGTTAATGTTTGGATAATTGAAATCACCCAATATCAGGGTGTTTGGTAGGACCTTTATGTTTCCCAGTGCTTCCAGGAATGCGGAGTGGGGGTCCTGGGACATGGTTGGTGATCTGTAGCAAGCTATAATTTGAATAGCAGTTTTTCCCGTTGTTAGTTGTACGTGGATGATCTCTGAAGCATTGTGCTGTGCCACTAACCTGGAGGTGTGGGTATCCTTGATGAATATGGATACTCTCCAACCTTTTGTATTTCGGTCCGGGTTTTGTGGCCAAAATGTATGGTGCGAGTTGTAGCCTGGTAGTGCTGGGGTGCTCTCTGGAGCCTTAAACCAGGTTTCTGTTACTGCACATATATCGATTTTCTCCATACTGAGGAGTGCCACGAGTGAGTGCATTTTGAGGTTTAGATTTCTGGCAATGAGCAGCATTATCCTCAGTTTTTTGTTACTTGTGCTATTTACGGTGGTGGGTTTGTCTTTTAAGCCTTGCCTAAAAAAAGGCACTATGGGGGTGGCAAGAGCCTTGGCCAGTATTCGAAAGCCAGGTGACAGGTGCAAGCCATCTCTAGCAGAGCAGCGTGGCTTGTCGAGCATGTGACCCCAGGCTGACAGACACTGGATCCCCTTTGAATGACACCAGAAGCTTAGGCAATTGTTGAAATTGATAATTTTGTCTCTATACTGTGGTATCATTCTTGGTGAGGGCAGGATGCTACTCAGGGTTGGGGTCATACCAGCCTGGGCTACGTGATCAGAGATCTCCTCCATGTCTCTTTTCATGTAGTCCAGGGAAGTACAGATCAGGTCATTCACACCAACATGGACAATGACAGAGTCCTATTTGTACTTGTTCTGGAGTGACCTGAGTGCTTGTGTTATGTGACGGATTCTGGCACCTGACAGGCAACTAACAGTAACCTTCTACTTGTTCAGCTTAGTGAGTGGGACATCAGTGTGCCTGACTATAGAGTCACCTATTACTAATGTGTTGGGTATGTTATTTTGCCTTAAGGGCTGTGATTGTGTGGCACAATGGTTTTGTGAAGGATGTGTTTCATGGTTTGTGTTGGGGGTGGAGGTTGCTTGGATGCCTGCTTTGGTGGTCTCTGTTGCTTTTGCAGATTTTTATTTAGAGCCTCCGAGTATGTTTTTGTGTATTTATGTGTGTTTTTTTGCCAGTGCTGGTTTCATAGGTCTGTGTGAGACTGGTGGTGTGATGCAAGTAATTCCCTTCTCCTCTTGACTGCCCGGTCAGGTCTTGGGTTGAGAGAACTTAGCCTCCAGTTTGGCTGTATAATTGCATCTCTCACATGTATTAGTGTTTGATGGAAGGAGGAGAGGGTTGTCTGTGTACATGTGGCAATTGTAACATTGCCTCAAAATGCCCAGATTCACCAGTTGGACTGGAGAGTACACCTGAAACTGCCCTTTGGACATGCCTGGATAGGTACATTGAACTGTTTTACTGATTGGCTGGTAAGGTCGAATAGAGAGCCTTGTCCTTCTCTACAGTATAGGGGGGGTCTAGTGCTAAGGTTTATTAGTGCTTGTGACGAGTTTTGGGCAAGTGCAGGGATGAGAAGTGAATGATTTGAGTGCTTAAGTTGAAAGTTTGTGTAGTTCCAAGGGAAGATTTGAAGAGTAGACATTGTGGAGCCGGGAATAGTTATACCCTAGCTAACTGGCGCCGCCCGGCATGCAAAACCACACAAATGCAGGTTTTATAGTAGGGAAATGAAAGAGATAAAAATTAGCCCAAAATGGCCAATAAACTACTAATTTCTGGGCTGAAACCACTCCTCCAGGGACATATAGGCTGCTCAAAGCTCCCTCTCTCACAGTGAACAGAGAAACTTACTTCTATCCAAGTAAGGTATGGGCAAACACAAAAGCTTGTAACACAGCCCTGAATTCAGCACTAACCTGAAAACTGGACTAAACTAGCTTAGGAAGGCGGGAAAACAAGTATATATATATTTTTTTCAGAAAATAAAGCAGATACAATCAAGAAAACACTTTAAATGCACAGAAATAGATATCACACTTGAGTGTGTAGCCTACAGCAGTTAAACAGTTAATTTAAACACAAAAACAACTTTGTTAAAGTGCAGGCAGTAAAATAAGTACAATATGTAGCTGAAACAAGCTTTTTAAATCACAGAAACTCTAGAAAATTGGCATTTTAGGCGTAATTAGCTAAAGGCAACAAGAAAATGCAGAAAAAATGATACTTAATCACTCCAAAGTCTCTCTTTTGTCTCTTTACTGCTGTAGAACTCTGCAGGGCACCAGGTAGGAGCTTGCTGAGCTGTATACAGTACTAGCACAAAAATCTTGCAAATGCGGGTTTTATAGCAGGGAAAATTAAAGAGATAGAAATTAGCCCAAAATGGCCAATAAACTACTAATTTCTGGGCTGAAACCACTCCTCCAGGGACAGATAGGTTGCTCAAAGCTCCCTCTCTCACAGTGAACAGAGAAACTTTTGTCTATCCAAGTAAGGTATGGGCAAACACAGAAACTTGTAACACAGCCCTGAATTCAGCACTAACCTGAAAATTGGGCTAAACTAGCTCAGAAAGGTGGGAAAACAAGTATATATATATTTTTTTCAGAAAATAAAGCAGATACAATCAAAAAAATACTTTAAATGCACAGAAATGGCTATCACACTTGAGTGTGTGGCCTACAACAGTTAAACAGGTAATTTAAACACAAAAATGACTTTGTTAAAGTGCAGGCAGCAAAATAAGTACAATATGTAGCTGAAACAAGCTTTTTAAATCACAGAAACTCTAGGAAATTGGCAGTTTAGGCGGAATTAGCCAAAGGCAGCGAGAAAATGTAGAAAAATGATACTTAATCACTCCAAAGTCTCTCTTTTGTCTCTCTGTTGCTATAAAACTCTGCAGGGCACCAGGCAGGAGCTTGCTGAGCTATAAATAAATATATATGTATATATATATATATATATATATATATATATATATATATATATATATATATATATATATCTACACACACACACACACACACACACACACACACACACACACACACACATATATATATATATATATATATATATATATATATCTACACACACACACACACACACACACACATATATATATATATATATATATATATATATATATATATATACGTATGCATGCATCTATAGATATATATGTCTACATATCTATATATCTATATATATATATATATATATATATATATATATATATATATATATATTGAGAGAGAGGGAGAGAGAGAGAGAGAGAAATATATATATATAAACCTATATATATATATATATATATATATATATATATATATATATATATCATCATCATCTTCTTTTGGCTGTTCCCTTCAGGGGTCGCCACAGCAGATCACCTGTTTCCATTTCTTCTTGTCCTCTGCATCTTGCTCTGTCACACCAACCACCTGCATGTCCTCTCTCACCACATCCATAAACCTTATCTTAGGCCTTCCTCATTTCCTGTTACCTGGTAGCTTCATCCTTAGCATCTTTTTCCCAGTATACTAAGCATCCCTCCTCAGCACATGTCCAAACCAACGTAATCGTGCCTCTCTGGCTTTGTCTGCAAACCTTCCAACCTGGGCTGACCCTCTAATATACTTATTCCTAATCCTGTCCACCCTCGTCGCACCCAGTGCAAATCTTAACATCTTTAATTCTGCCACATCCAGCTCAAACTCCTGCCTTTTTATCAATGCCACTGTCTCCAACCCATATAACATAGCTGGTCTCACTACTGTCTTGTAGACCTTCCCTTTCACTCTTACAGGTACTGGTCTGTCACAAATCACTCCTGACACTCTTCTCCACCTACTACATCCTGCCTGTACTCTCTTCTTCACCTCTCTTCCACACTCACTGTTACTTTGAACTATTGACCCCAAGTATTTAAACTCATCCACCTTTGCCACCTCTACTCCTTGCATCCTCACCATTCCTCTATCCTCCCTCTCATTCACACACATATATTCTGTCTTAGTCCTGCTGACCTTCATTCCTCTTCTCTCTAGAGCATATCTCCATCTCTCCAGGGTCACCTCCACCAGTTCCCTACTCTCACTACAGATCACAATGTCATCTGCAACAATCATAGTCCACGGGGACTCCTGTCTGATCTCGTCTGTCAACCTGTCCATCACCATTGCAAATAAGAAAGGGCTGAGAGCTGATCCTTGATACAGATATATATCTATAGATGTAAAACAGAACATAACAAATACATATATGACCAAAGGCACTGTTAATGGGGGTTGGGGGCCCAAGCTAAGTACCTCTTGTAAGTATTGATATCTGCCCTCATCCACAGCCAAACAGATTTGCCCTGCAGCACAATACCAACACTTGCAAGTCCCATACCCAGGACCCTAAACAACAATAGTCACAAGAAGTTAACAGTAATCCATCCCACCTGTATGATGTCAGGATGGTATCAATAACATATCATGCTGTACAGTCTGGCTACCATAGGGAATGTACAATGTGGAAGCAATAAACATTTCAAAGATACATACACACACGCACACACACACACATATATATATATATATATATATATATATATATATATATATATGCATATATATAGATATATATGTAAATACACATACACACACATAGATATGTATAGGAAGATACATATTTAGAGGGGGCACAGCATACTGAACAGCCAGTATTCCTACAGTTGCCACCTTTCCAAATGGACATTGTAGGATTCACTCATAGAAAAGACAATTGTTGCATGAAACGTATACCCACTTTGAGTCAAAGGATATGACACCACACACAGGTTTGCATACATAAGAAATGTTTATTTGTGTACTATTACAGTTGTATATGCCATATCATATAGCTGTTGGTTCTTTGAAATTCATACTAATTGAGTAATGCAACTCTCAAGCAGATAATTTTATACAGTAATCCAAAAGCATAACATATGTTACTGTCCAGGCCAAGGCCTTCAAGTAGTACAACATTAAAAAAGACTGGGCCAGAGGATAACAATCAATCAACAGTAAGTAATGCAGATGTATAGCTCAGCAGCCTCCAATTACACTCTGTACTCACCCCTAGGTGGAGAAGAATGAAGTTGCTACAATGAGGATGTATCTGTTACATAATGCTTAAATGAAAACATCACTATCATACTGACAAACAGAACAGTCTGTATGACAGTAAGCACTAGGCCACCAGTGTCCCCAAGCTGAATATATGAAAATGTACAGCCATATACCTTAAGGCATCTTACTACTGATGTCCCTCAAATGTTGTAACAGCCTAGGTTATATATGGTGGACACCCCTCCCCCATAGACTGACTTACAGGGGCATATAACACTATTACATACACTGACCTCTGGAATGCAAAAGGGCACACATGTTTTGTTCAGCTGTAGCCCACATATATATGGACCCTACCCCACAATATGTGTGGAGACCACAACAGCACTGGAATGATGGCAGGAATGGCAGCATGACATAATCACAGGACACTACATAACAATCTCTTACTGCATGTCATATGGACAAAGCCTGGTATATAGGTAGAGGACAGAGGCCAGAACACAGGGCCATATTTGAAATAGTGTTTCTATACACTGAGAATGTTTCTGGTGTTACAGGGTAGTCTGCAACATACCTTTAGTTAGGAATATGAAGTCAGAAAC
>NC_056739.1:566284716-566327216 GCF_019279795.1 Protopterus annectens | reverse complement strand
ATCAGACATCAGGCATTCACAAATGACATTTGTCCACATATCATCCCAGGTATTTGTCGAACAAGTACATAAGGGCTGTGAGCAGCAGAGCAGACATAACTGACACAGTAATACACATTCAGCAATGGTGTGTACACCTGTGAGGTATGGTGCACAGTACATGCCAGGGTGCCGAACAGGTGCACAGCAATACTGTGTACATGGGTGCAGTGTGTTCCAGGGGAAGGGGCATCACCTACTATCACAGCCTATGCATCACACACACATGTATACTGTTGCTATCATGGATTGACTATAGCTGCACTGCATGCTGTTAAGTACCATATGTCATGCATGTAAACAGATGGGTAATGGGAGGTTTGTGTGCAATATCTTCATGCAACCTCACCTGTAAGTGTGTGTTTGTGTGTGGGAGTTACTTTGTCTGTAAGTGCAATCTGGTGGAGTGGAGTGGGGTTGATGTGTGTAGGATGTGTGTGTGTGTGTGTGTGTGTGTGTGTGTGTGTGTGTGTGTGTGTGTGTGTGTGTGTGTGTGTATGGGCATGTGTGATTGTGGGGTTGTTCATACTTCTCGACTTCCCTTTGAAATCAAGCAGTACATGGACATGGACAGACACATGAGACACCAGGAATACTTGTCTGACATGTAATCTCAGGACATCTGATAGTATAATAAGGTCTGTAGCATGGAACATGCATTGGGAGGGAAACTAGACACCAGGTATACTGTTATAATTGCAATCAGCAGAAAGGTGAAAGAATACCCATGTATGCAGCACTACAGATACATTGGGGAATTACTAGATAACACCAATGAGTGTTTCCAAATATTACTGTTGTCCACATAATAAGTTAATAGAGCAACAGATCTTGCATCTACTGAGCAATAGTTACATATGACACTCCAGTGCATGACATTATTGAGTGACTGTAGTAGCCCCTAACACATGGGACCATGCTCATGATGTCTGGACAAACCCAGGGTGAACACTGGATGACAGCAGTGAGTCTTTGCAAAACCGACCACAGTCAATTCAATGAAGTAATGGAGTAACAGGTCATGTTTTGTGATCACTTGTCTAAGCAACTAGAAGAATGATATGTTAATGATTGGTATTAATGAGTGTAGGTTTCCAGGTGTGATGCAGGATGGGGAACCTAAGAGAATAAACTTGGGCCAGTTTGTAAACTCAGGGACAGGTAAGTATTACGGTGGAATGTCAGGGTGTGTGTGTGTGTGTGTGTGTGTGTGTGTGTGTGTGTGTGTGTGTGTGTGTGTGTGTGTGTGTACTGTTAAACAATGATATACAGGTCTTAAGGTGCATTTCTTGTTTACCCCTCACAGGTGGTGAGGTGGGTCAGGGTCCCTCCTGCAGGCAATCTGATGTTGGTGTCCATACAGACACTGAAAATGATGATAGGTGTGTTGAGGCACAGGTGGGGTTGTCAGAGGCCGAAACTGTGCTATCATTTGACATCACCCTGTTATCCACCCCATCCCTGCACACAGTCACAGTGTCTATAAATGCCCCATCACCAGTGGTCATAGCAGAGGGACAGTTGGCAGTTGGTGGCAGTGCACTGGACAGTGTGGTATCTATGACTGCTGTGTCTGGACACAGCAGCCATAGCTGGATGTCCGGCAGGGTACCACATAGGCAGATGTATAGGGGGTGCTCATTGGAGGGCTGCTGGTCATTGTGCCCCTGGCAGAAGTGCCTCGTCTGGTATCACCAGATGCATGTTTCATGCTGTCATGAAGGCACAGGCACATATGGAATGGTACACCAGACAGGATATGAGGTTGCAAAGGGCTACTCTCTCAGTTGTAACTGACAATATCTGTGATCTTGCAGGTGCCCTCTGTTATTTTACAAAGGTCATGGATAGATGGTGGGGGTGAGATGGTGGGACTCATTGACCGTGGATTGTCCATACTAGAGCATGAGGTGGGAGTGGTGTGACGGCCACTTGGATGTAAGCCAGCAACACCAACAGCTGGAGGTCGAAGTGGACATGCAGGGAAACCAAGCCTCTCCCGTAGTGGCAGTACCAGCCCCAACACTGCAGGGGAGGTGCTGTCCACACCACAGCAGGCCACGTGCACATGGCCCTGGCCAGTCCCAGGAGGGACGTGATTCCAGTGGACATATATCATCATCAGGGGGAGTAGCATATCAAGGCTTGTACCTGGATGTGCCCATGGATCCCTGGCAGGCCAGGTTCTCATGTCCATGGCCAGAGGCAGTGAGCTGCACACCCTGCCAGATATGGTCTGCAGCTGTCCAACAAACACCAGTATAGGGCAGCCACATGGCAGAACTGTGTGCATGCATACTCACACACAATACAAACACACCTAGGGCAACCCCATATCAACACAAACCACATCACCATGGCCTTATCAGTAATTAAAACCCCTCACTCACACACATGGTGTCACATGTATGGTCCAGCCTAGGTCTCTGGCAAACCAACAACACACCCTGTGCATATGATGATACATATGCCACATCCCTGTCATCCATAATATTCATGCAGGGACAGGCTAATATGGTTCTGATGCACACGGTGACTGTACTACAATGTACCAATGTACTGCTTTGTAACATGTTGTCAGCAGTAACATTTAATGATTACATGTCAGGAAGTGTAGCTGTCCAGCCATAATGCATTGTAGCTGTTATTAACACTGAGTGATTGTGGTCTCCATAATGTTATCCATTTGTGTTGTAGGTGTCCATGTGTCAGCAGGAGGATGGTCTGCTGTCATATCTCACAAGGGGTATGGCACTGTGGTGACACCTCGGTTGTGCCATATCCTGGGTACAGGTGAACACATGTCACAGGGCTGTATAACAGTTACTGCCTGTGCCACATGACCGATAGGTCTGGGGGTGGTGTATACAGGTGAATGCATGGTGGCTGCTGTTAGCAGCCCTTCTACAGTGGACAATGGTAGTTGTACTGGGTGATACACACCACATGTTTGTGTATAACACACATAGAGGCTTTGGTGTTGATGCACTACATAGAGAATACTGTACACATGGATGTATGTGCCTGTGTAAGGAACCCATTGTAGCCTATATAATTCCACCAAGCCAGACTATGCAGAACAACACATTGTGGAATAAGCAGTCCGCTAGTTTAATGTCATTGACGTTGGTACCGGCAGGGTATATGTCCCCTTCCCCCATTGTAGTGCAATCCTCAACTCGGTAAACATATGTGTGTTGATGTGGGTGGCACACCCCTACCCTTTGGAGGGTGAAAGGTGCTGTAGAACCACAGATAGTGTGATAGACAACTACCTCACCTGTTACCATGAACTGTACAGTATTACGGCCACCTACGTGGGAGGATACACTCAACAGTAACTGCAATGGTGTTGGCTGTGTCCACAACAGCCACACCCAGCTATATATACTGACCCCAATATCGCTGCACACCTATACAGTGGGAAAGAGGCCATTTACACATCTAACACTAGTTGTGATTGAATGTATGTCCACAGTATGATACCTGTGAAATATTAGCATATGCCACGCAGTGTTTGGATAGATGACCCCCCCTGGGACATGTATATTCTGCAACCTGAAGTAGATCTCTTCACATACATGCACATTCTTACTTGAAAACACTGGGACTAGACTCCTACCTAGGTATGTAGTGCTACTGATGTGTGTGGCTTTAATTGCACACACCACACAGCTTTTAGGATGAGGTGCGTTCCAGGTTACATGCAGAACATCCCCAGGCATGTACAGTATGGTAATTGGGGATGTAATGGTTGTTTATGAACATTACATAGTGTGACATACCGTCATTTACACATTGACAAACACATAACAGTCAGACACACATCTGAGAGACCTGGACCTATAAGTTCCAATTACCTTGGCAGTGTGTCTGTCCATTGTGTTACAAGTAGATTGCACACAGCATATGCATAAGTGGACTGGATAGTGTTATCAGTTACCTGTATGGTTGATGGTGACAGTGGTCACCATACAGTGGTACATGGGACATGCACCGGGAGTACCATGGTATAATGACAGTATACTCAGCACCCACACCCCACTGTGGATATTGTACACATTCAAACCCATGACACTCTGGCATACCCACCATCACACATTGGCTAGGACTGCAATGCAACCCCTTGTCCATCCCAAGAGTGCTGCTACTACAGGGATATGCATCTAATGCACATGCCACATGCATAGTAGGGTGATGCATTGTCATGCTTCCCCTACAGGCAGCAACATTACTATCCCTAATACTGTGTGGCAATGCATATTGTAATAGGAGTATGTGGCCTTGGAATGCTGTACCCTACATATATACACACATGCACACATACACACACTTGACAGAAGTCAGTGGGTATCTCATGCCTATCAACCCATTTGTACAACAGTGTTGTGCTGGTACTGCAAGGCCCATATAGCCCTTGGGAAGAAGAGTGTAACAAGGTACATGCAATGTCCGGTACAGCAGCAGCTACATCTAACTATGGCAATGGGTGTTGCAGTGGATGTGAAGGGCCTCATGTAATTCCCATCTACAGGTCTACAAACACACAGACACTGATATTCTCAGTAATGCACATGTACACATTTGTCAGTACTGGGGTGCATCAGTGCAAGTGTTCATAGATGTGTACCAGGCAATTGCCCATGGAGAGATGGGAAGTGTAGGGGATGTGTGTACAGTGGTATCATGCCACGTGCCATGTTCCAGCAGGCCATCTATCAACAAACACCACTGGGGTGATCCTCAGGGTGAGAGTGACATGCATCAGCCAGTCCTCTGGGTGCCTCTTGCAGATGGTCGGTGAGGTGCTCCAGTTGACATGTATGCAACATGTATTACATAGCATGGTTAGTGTCTGTCTTGGAGACCTGTATCCAAGCATGTTCTGTTGATTGTTGTAGTTTAGTTGAGGTATCCATGGCATGTGGTGCATACAGGGTGTAGAGTCTTATCTGTGGCATTTATAACACAACTGGGCAGACATGTCAGTGTCAGTCAAACATAGATTACCTGTAAGTATCCAAGATGAATACCTGACATCTGCATATCTGTACAGAGGACTGACAGACATCAGCTAGCCAACTAGCTAGGCATTAGGATGAATGTGTTGACAGATGTCCGACACCGATAGGTATGTCATTACTACATGACGGCAGCCTCACTGACATGTGCTATGCACACAGTTATTTTCCACATGTCAGATCATTATCCAGTAGGAAATATTTAATGAAACACAGCTCACACACCAGGAACATGACAGTGAGGACTCAAGAGTCCATCTTTGCATGCAGGGTGTTTGTTTCCAGTACTACAATTAGCAATCTACTCTTAATTGAGAAAGCATTGCCAACAGTAGTAACGTAATGATACACTACATGCCAGTGTGACTGCATATCACCTGGGATACTATCCATGTATGTAACACATTCACACAGATAAGAGTGTTGTACAAGCCATATATACTCATGTCTCAGACAGTAGACTCACACCTCTTGCTACTGTAATGACAGCACATAGATGCATGTTATGTACATGGCGTTACATACACTTACTACAGATGTCATTACCCTGCAATGTTATCAGACTGAAATGTGAGCACTGGTTACCAGGGCTGAGCCATGCTTAGCAGGTGTCAGCATTGCTGCAATATAACAGGTAAGCACATTTGCACACTGGTAAGCGAAGCCTACATGGTGTAAGCACCCATACGTTTAACCGTACCTTAGCACCGCTTAGCTTCACACAAACCCGCACAAACATTCTTAAAGCTGCTCAAAACGGCCTTAACCACTCTGTATTCAACAGCCCTTGTTCTGCCCAGCTCTTACATGTCTCGAACCCAGGACTCTGTACACTATATTCACAGCAGTTAACCGCTACACCACGACAGCTGTGAAGACAGTTGTTGTTTTTCCAATATATCTGTCAGTACACATATTGAATAGTATTGAACAATTGCTGTGACTTCTACAATTGTGTAGTACTTGTTAGTGATATTACTATTGCATCACATTTGTTGTTATATCTAAATATACACATATCAGATACAAATGGTGTGATACGTCTGGGAAGGTATTCACAACAGTAATGTTTACACATGACAAGGATATGGCTATCTATATATATCTATATATATATATATATATATATATATATATATATATATATATATATATATATATATATATATATATATATATATATATATATATATATATATATATATATATATATATATATATATATACACATACATGCATACATATGTAGATATATGTGTACATGTACATACACATATATATTCATGTATATGTATTTATATACATCTGTATATTGCATCATATATATATATATATGGCCATATATAGATTTCTCTGTATATATATATATATATATATATATATATATATATATATATATATATGTATGTGTGTATATATTTATATCTATATATACGTAGATATCTATATATATGTAGATATCTATAACTATATATATATATATGTATCTATATATATATATATATATATATAGCTAGATAGACATATGTAGATATTTATATATGTATATATATATATATATATATATATATATATATTTATATAGATATTTGTATGTATATATATATATATATATATATATATATATGTTTAACATATGTCCAGAACATGGAGTGGAGTCATACCTCAGCACCAATAGTCTCAACCTCTTAGTGCAAGGGGATATCATGTATGTATTGCAGGTATATATTTAGACTGTTGCTTGTAACAGGGGTTGTCTTAACAAAAATGTTGTGTGTGGGAAGTCACATATGCTATTGACATGTACGCCATCAGTTACTGACAGACATCCTAAGGTCATCATAGTACAGTACCACTGATATCACAGTAATGGTCCTGTGGAATACAGCAGGGATATGACCAATACATGTGGACAGTCTGACACACTCTGGTCAGTCCAGAGGTATACACAGAACCCGTTAGTGCAAGACATGTGGACCAAGCCTGACAATGTGGATGTTAACAGCCATGTAAATGGGTATATCACATAAATACTGGAATACATATGCCCACACAGTTTATGCATTCACACGCTTCCATGTGTCCTGACACATAATAACCAGTGGTGCAGAGGTCACATGGCCACATACTACCCACTAGTTAGTGACATACATTTGTACAGCATTCGACTGCTTTTTCAGAAATACATGACAGTTATGGTGCCCAGCAGCAGTACATCTGGCAAATATCTGGACATAACATCACACTGGTAAGTACAGTAAGCTGCTAGGCATGTACCAAAGCAGACTGCCACAACACTGGCCTACATTTCTTATAGAGGAATACACATGTACCTGCAAATATAGCAGGCTCTACATGCATGTCACAGCACAGAGTAACAGACACCTGTGTGAAAGTGTATACCCACAAGCAATGTGAACACAGCCACATATGGTAAGTGAGCTTAATATTACAGTATATGGACTGTCTGATCAACACCATCCTCATATGTACCACTCATACACTAACCCCACATATACTGGGCCACTACACAGTGTGGTCCAATGCCTGTCTGTGGTATGGGACATGTGTGTGTTTGGCCCTACAAACATGTAAGCTGATAGGGTAACATACACTGGAGCAGCATGTAACATCAGATAGAACAGGACTAAGAACAATGACTCCTACCACAGTCTGTACACAGGCCAAGGTGCATATTTGCAATACGCAGACTGTCGACAATCACCATAAGTACACAGACCTCACTACTATAGACACAACCACAGAATGCCCAGGTTATGTCCTCAAATATAACCCCTACTATACATAACATGTCTAGCAGTCTGATATCTCACTGGCTTATTATCAGATATGATATCAATAAATAATGGCGTACAGAACATATGAACCTCTTACTGCATGACATATGTACAAAGGTTGACAGAGTTGTGGCTGGAGGCATAAACACAGGGCCAATATTGACATGTTGCTGTCATAACCTCATACATTTACTGTTGTAACAGGGTTTGTTTTGACATATGTCCTATGAGGGATATGAAGTCACCATGTACTGACTGCAATCCTCAGACTATACTTCTGCAGTTCTAAGATAGGTAATCTGTGAGTAACACAAGACACATAAGACTCCAAACACTGGCCAGTCTGCAGATAACCTTACAGGTGGGAGTTTCGTCAAACACATAACACTGTCATGACAGGTATTAAATAATGTAGACCAGCCATATCCACACAAACCCTGTTAAACCAACATTACTCCAAATGCAGAACAGCAAACCTTACATTCTGTAGTCATGTCTGGAACATCTCCCTCCTGTCTGTTGGCCTGTCTCCACAGTGTATGTTGTTAGAGGTATATCCCACTACCATCTGTGATGCTGTTTGCCAAACACTGACATGTAGGCCTGCTCACAGTGAATGAAAAGGGCCAACATCCACATGATGTTCCTAACTATAGGAGTGTGATTTCATGCAATTGGTACGGGAATGTTACCACAGCTGTTCCTCATGCAATCAGCTAGTGAGGGTCTGCAATTTGTGCACAGTCCATCAGCTGATCATGAGCATCACTTACAAAACACAAGCTGCTGCCTAAGCAAAGCAGATGTACTTCTCCACATCCACCAGAGAGGGAGTGAGAGAGACAGACAGAGACAAAGTACAACAGGGAGGGGGTAGAAGAGTAAAAGCTAAACATGTTCATGTCACACACTTACCTGTACAGGGTTTCAAGCCCCTGCCTGACTGTGTACTTCTACTACATGTCTATGCATTTATTGCATGTGCCACAGAGCTTACATGTTGGGGAGCTGTCCAAAGGTATATTTGATGGTGAGTGATATCAGCAACAGTGATAAAGGAGGGATAAGGCAGGTGTAGTACATGTGCCTGTCCACAAGAACAGGTGTCAAGGTCAACACAGCCACACTCTCTCAGGGACTTATACACATTATCACAGTTGGCAGGGTCAGGATTAGACTTCCTAACTAGCTAAGTTTGCTACGATACAGTAATACACAGGTATCACATGCACCACAGAGGTTATCAGGCTGATATGTGGGCAAAGTTTATGTCAAGGTGTCTAACATCAGAAGGCATGCTTCAGTAGGGCAGTGGGAGGTGTAGTGAGTGTGCATGGCATCAAAATCATTCTACTCCACACACACACACACACACACACACACACACACACACACACACACACACACACACACACACACACATACACACACAGGTTTGCCAGTACTGACATGCATGGGTGCAATGCTTCACAGGTGTGTAGTGGTTGACTGTGCCAGAAGGCTGTACAAGGCTAGGTAAAGTGTATACCTTGGCATCAGGCCACATGACAATGTCTGCAGTGTGGCTCAGGGGTGTAGTGTCTGTATTGGCCCACAGAGGTGGGTATTGCATTCACCATCCACTCATCTGGGTTACTGTTGTGGGTGGCCAGTGCTGTGCAATGTTTGCCATGAATGTGTTCTATATTCCATAACATGAACAGTGTCTGGGATGTGCACACATCCCACATGCATGTTCTGTGACATGTGGAAGTGTACCTGGGGTGTCTGGGGAATTTTGTGTAGACAGATTGTTAGCATCAGATGTGCCATTCCTGACCTCATGTGGTGAGAACTGGCAATGGACACCAGGTTGACCCTGCACCTACATTGACAGCATGATACAGGTATTCACTGGTGTCAGTGGCATCTGTCCATACAGGGCATGTCTATAAGGCATGGTATGTCCTTTGTAGGTTATATTTGCTGACTCTACAGTTGTTGCAGGTGCCCAGTGGGGAACATAGCAAAGGAGCACTGTACGCAATGATTTGCCTATTGTAGGTATGGGACAGGGTGCCATGTCCTCTGTAGTCCACTACAAGCACACCATGGTTAGTATCTGTGGCCAATATGCAGGGAACTACCAACATAGTGCTTGTTGCCTAGCCAAGTGTGTTTGTGTATGAGACATGGGTGGAGAGTGTTCTCTGGGTAATACAAGGGTTGCCTATATTTTCTCCAAGCCATAATGTCACATGTAGGGGTATGGATTGTCTACCCCAGCCTCTCTGCTGTTTGACATCTGTTATCCTTGTAAGATAGACATAGTGACATATAATAGGCCCACCATATAAGAAATTTGCAAAACCCACTACACAATGAGTCATTTTATTACACAATCACATCTACTTCCACACAAGATACTTATGACACACACCAAGTCTCACAGTTGCTATGTCTGGGATTAGAATGCCTACCTAACTAAGTACATCACACTATAGCATTACGTAGTTACAGCACATGCCATGGAGATTACTGGGTGACTCTTTTCTCAAAGGTGTATTTCAAAGTGAATGACATCAGCAGGCTTCCCAAAGTAGGGCAATGAAAGTTGTAGTGACTGTGAATGGCTTCAAAAGGATTGATTTCTACACAGACAAACACACACGCACAAAGCTTTACATGTGCCATGTCTGTGATTAGAACTCCTTCCTAACTAGTACATCACACCACAGCATTATGCAGTTATAGCTTGCACCATGGAGATTAACGGGCTACTCCTTCCCCAAAGGTGTATTTCAAAGTGAATGACATCAGCAGGATTGCCAAAGTAGGGGAATGGAAATTGTAGTGACTGTGAATGGCCTCAAAACATTGATTCCAACACAAACAAGCACACACACACACACACACACACACACACACACACACACACACACACACACACACACACACTCACACACACACACACAAAGCTTTACACTTGCCATGTCAGGGATTACAACTTCTACCTAACTAGTACATCACACTAGAGCATTACGCAGTTATAGCACACACCACAGATATTACTGAGTTACTCTTTACCCAAAGGTGTATTTCAAAGTGAATAACATCAGCAGGCATGCCAAAGTAGGGTAATAGAAGTTGTAGTGAATGTGAATGGCCTTAAGATCATTGATCCTACACAAGCAAACACACGCAAAGCTTTACACTTACCATATCTGGGATTAGAACTCCTACCTAACTAGTACATCACACTACAGATTTACGCAGTTATAGTATGCACCATGGTGATTACTGGACTAGTTCTTCCCCAAAGGTGTATTTCAAAGTGAATGACATCAGCAGGCTTGCTAAAGTAGGGCAATGAAAGCTGTAGTTACTGTGAATGGCCTCAAAAGCATTGATCCCTGCACAAACACACACACACACACACACACACACACACACACACACACACACACACACACACACACATACACACAGACACACACAAAGCTTTACACTTGCCATGTTTGGAATTAGAGCTCTTACCTAACTAGTACATTACACTACAGCATTATGCAGTTATAGCATGCACCATGGAGATTACTGGGTGACTACTTCCCCAAAGGTGTATTTCAAAGTGAATGACATCAGCAGGCTTGCCAAAGTAGGGCAATGGAAGTTGTAGTGACTGTGAATGGCCTCAAAAGCATTGATCCCTACACAGACAAACACAAAGATTTATAGTTACTATATATATGGGATTAGAACTCCAACCTAACTAGTATATCACACTACAACATTATGCTGTTATAGCACATGCCATGGAGTTTACCGAGCTACTGCTTCCCCAAAGGTGTATTTCAAAGTGAATGATAGTAGGTTTGCCAAGGTTGGGCAATGGAAAGTGTAGGTCATAGGTTCATAGGTTGGTACTAGGCTATCGGCCTTAGGGCCTATACATGCCTAGCCATGACAATTCCCTGGCTATGTCTTCCCACAATATTTACTTCCCTGGACCCCTGTCTAGCAGGGTAACTGACATGATCCCCGGGGTCAATTTCCTATCGCCCATCCAATCATCAAGGTTCCTTTTGAAGAGGGCCAAAGAGGCACTCTACTTGACATGTATGGGCAGTCTTTTCCAGAGTCTGGGGAGTATATGGGTCAGGAACACATCCCTCCAGCATGTATTGTTCATTGTGATGATAAGGTTTGGATCCCTGGAGCATGTGGCTGTGATGGATTTGGATTTATTTAAGTGTAACATGTCCAACAGCTCTGGTTTTGACATGGCATTGTATGTTAAGCAGAGATCACCTCTGTGTACACGATATGTGACAGAGTATAGCTGGATGATTTTCAGATGGTCAGCATAGGTCATCTGGTTTAATCCTATGATTCTTTTAGTGAAGTATGTCTGCAGCCTTTCTAGTTGTTGCAGATATCTTGTGAGGTACATACCTAATGGGCCATTGTAGTCTGTACTGGGTTTACTGAGAGATGACTACAGAGGGACAATGGCCTCCTTTTTCCTTGATGTAAAGCCTTTTAGTGATGAGATGCACCACATAGGTGGATTTTCTGACTGTTGTGGCGATGTGGTTATCAAAGGTGAGACCACTGCCCACCTGTGTCCCTAAGTCTCTTATCACACTTTAGGTGTTTAGTGTACTGCCACCTATGTGGTACTCCACAGGTACCTGTCCCTTCCCAAAGGGGAATTCTATACATTTCTTGTCATTGCACTTGAGGCCATGGCTCAGGCACCAAGCATCTCTTTCTGTAAGGCCCTTCTGTAAAATATCCACATCATATGGGGATTCAGTATTGGCTCCCAGTGTGCAGTCATCTGTGACATTTGTTAACCAGAGTCCCTTAGTGTTGGCCCGCACTTCAGAGCAGTATATGCCAAACAAGAGTGGTCCCAGGACTGAACCCTGAGATACTCCAACTGTTACTTGTCTGGGTCTGGAGTTGGTGTCACCTTCTTTTACAGTGTGTGTTCTGTCAGTACAGCAATTGGCAGCCCATCAGGTGATGAAGGGATTAATGGCCAGCTTGGTACATTTATCTATGATTCCAGACTGAGGGATGGTGTCAAATGCCTTGGCGAGGTCTGAATAGGCCGTGTAAGCCCCCTTACTCTCATCCACAGCTCTGGAGACTGATTCAAGGATGTCAGTAAGGTTCAGGAGACATGATTGACCCTTCACAAACCCAACCTGGGTGAGGTCCAGTGTTTGCAGGTTGCCAATGTCTTTGTTTATAAATTCTATGATAATACATTCCATGGCCTTGCAGATCAGGCATGTCATACTGCTGGGGCTATAGTTCTCAGGATCCAAGGTGGATCCCCCCTTGTGGACTGGGTTAACTGTAGCTGTGCACCACACAGTGGGCATGAAGCCTGAGGTGTGGCTATGATTAGACATGGTATGTAGGTGAGGTGCCAGTTCATTTTGTAGTTCATGTAGTACACAGCCCGGGATGTTGACTGGTACCATGGATGTTGTTTTCTTAGCTCTGGAGAGTGTGGTTTTTACCTGTGTGGTCATTATTTCCAGAATCTGGCAATCTTTCAGTGCTGAGATGAGCCCTTTCATGGGAGAGATGGGTGCAGTTGGCACTGAATCAATCTGCCAGGATATTGGCAATATCCTTGGGACCAGTAAATTGAATACCATCCTGTTGTAGCTCAGAGCAGATCTGAGCATTGCCATTTATATTCCTGACATAGCTATGGAACAGCTTTCAGTTGCCTTTGGCATCTTTGGCTATATTATGTTCATAATTAGCTTTGGAGGATGTTTTGAGAGATCTTAGCTTCTTACTAAGGCTGGTAAAGGAGTATTTTGCATCATGGAAGTTCCCTCATTTCTGCAACAGCTTCTTCCTTTTGTTGTACAGTATGTTTATGGCAGGGGGCCACCACATTGGCTTCCTTTTCTTGGTGGGGAGCATCATGGTTCTATATTGGATGGCACGATTCATGCATGAGTGGATGTGCTCATACAGTGCCTTTATGTGGGATTCAGCAGTCGTCCTTTCAGTTCCCATCTGCATGGGTGTCATGATATTAGTCATGTCTGACATGTGTAGCATGATGTTGGCTTTGGAGATATGTGTTATAGATGTTTCCTTACTGGGGTGTGGGGAGGGATGCAGATGTTAAGGCTGATTAGCTTATGGGCAGACCTGACCACCAATGAGGTGATCATAGGTGTGGAGCATTGATTTCCCATGTTGGTAATGACCAGGTCTAGGATATTTGAGCCCCTGGTGGGACTATGGGTTACTTGATCCAGGGCATTGGGAATTATGACTTCCAAGAACCATTGGGCACATGTGTTGGTACACAAGTAGTTTTCCCAGTTAATGACTGGGTAGTGTAAGTCACCCAGTATTAGGGTGTTTGGTTGTATCATAATATTTCCCAGTATTTTTTGAAAGGTGTAGTGGGAATCTTGGGGCATGGTGGGGGGTTTCTGTAGCAAACTATACAATTTGGATTGCAGTCTTACCTAGTGTTAGTTGGACCGGGGGGTATTTCAGATGCATTCTGTTGGGCAAGGAACCTGGTGGTGTGAATATCCTTGGTGAATATGGACACTACTTCACATTTAATGTTTTGGACCTGGTTTGGTGGCCAACAGGTGTGGTGAGAGCTGCACCTGATATTGCAGGGACACTCTCTGGAGCCTTGGATCAGGTCTCTATTACTGCACAGATATCAATGTTCTCCATTTTTATGAGTGCCTAGTGACTGTGAATGGTCACATATTGATCCCTACACACACACACAGACACACACACACACACACACACACACACACACACACACACACACACACACACACACACACACACACACACAGTTTCATAGTTGCCATGTCTGGGATTTGAACTCCTACCTAATTTGTACATCACACTACAGCATTACGCAGTTATAGGACGCATCACAGAGCTTACTGGGCTACTCCTTCCCCAAAGGTGTATTTCAAAGTGAATGACATCAGCAGCCCTGCCAAAGCAGGGCAATGAAAATTGTAGTGAGTGTGAATGGCCTCAAAAACATTGATCCCTACACAGACAACCACACAAAGTTCTGTAGTTGCCATGTCAGAGAATAGAACTCCTACCTAACTACTACATTACCCTACAGCATTGCACAGTTATAGCACACTCCATGGCACTTATAGAGGTACTCCTTCCCCAAAGGTGTATTTCAATGTGATTGACATCAGCAGGCTTGCCAAAGTAGGGCAGTGGGAAGTGTAGTGACTGTGAATGGCCACAAAAGCATTGAACCACACACACACACACACACACACACACACACACACACACACACACACACACACACACACACACACACACACTTGCCATGATTGAGATTAGAATGTCTACCCAACTAGTACATCACACTATAGCATTATGCAGTCATAGCACATGCCACGGAACTTATAGGGGTACACCTTCCCCAAAGGTGTATTTCAAGGTGAGTGACATCAGCAGGCTTGCCAAAGTAGGGCAATGGAGAGTGCAGTGACTGTGAATGGCCACAAAAGCATTGATCCCTACACACACACACACACACACACACACACACACACACACACACACACACACACACACACACACACACACACATACACACACACACACACTTGCCATTTCTGGGATTAGAACTCCTACCTAACTAGTACATCACACTATAACATGACACAGTTATAGCACACACCACAGAGCTTATAGGGATAGATATTCACCAAAGGTGTATTTCAAGGTGAAGACATCAGCATGCTTGCCATAGTAGGGCAAATAGGGCAATGGGGAGTGCAGTGTGTGTGCATGGGCCATAACCCATTCATCTGGAATCAGACACACAACACTCAGCCACACACAGGTTTATATTTCACAGATATGTGTATACAACTGCTAGATGAATACTGACTTGTACAATCATATTACACAGTTATTACAAGCACCACAGACACTACAGTGCTGAGGGATACCAGAGGCAAATGTCTACATTGATTGACATTTGCACATCATGTGGTTTTATCCCATTGGATGTGTGCTGGGTGGGACAGGCCTCATGATGGGAGGCTCTTTGTCACTGTCTGTCACTCTCTTCCACACATCTATGTATGTGTAATTTTGGCTTATTATAGTGTGTTGTCCTTGAATATATGTGCGTATTCCTATCCAATGTGTGTGCAAAGCATGACTTGTGTGCAATAAGGTGTGTATGCACAGACATCTGTGACTGTCAGATATGTATTGTCCACTGTTGTTGCCAGACATGGGCTTCCTATCTATAAGTGTGGGAGCATGTCCAATATGACCTTCTGTACTGAATGTGTGAATCCTTTCCAGGTAGGTTGTACGCCAGTGCAGGCTTTTTGTTCTACACCTACAGTTAGCAATCTATTTCTGTGGTATATCTGTAGATCGGTTGTCAATATGGGGTCAAAATGGGCAAAGGATAGTGGGTTACTGTAGGTAATTGTGTCTGTGCTGCTTCTGCTACATGGTGTTAGCAGAGATATTCAGACATATGTACTGTTTTACACTGTGATGTTTTATGTCATCAACTACTGTCAGGTATACATATTTGCTTGCAGTAATTTCCAGGGGAACACAGGATGAATACAGCTGTGTCCAGTACTGTGTTCTGCAGCCTACATATTCTTGCACAATCATGCCATTCTGGAGGGGAAGCTGCAGACACTTGCTACTGGGTCTGTGTAAATGGTTCAGCCCTTTGGTACAGTGGTGCCTGAGGATCCCATGCTTGTACATCCATCGATGTGACAGTATGGTCATATCCTGCTGTGGCCATTCCTCACAGCTGTACAGATTCACACAGGTTACCCAGAGGCAGGAGTCATATTTCTGGACATTACCCCTTCACATTGTGGTTTACAAGCAGGTTTGTAGCCACCCATTCCTGTGTTTGCAGAGAGGGATAGTATGTGCACATGGCTGAGTTTCAGACTTCACACACTCCATGCCATGCATGCTCCTATCCCCCTTCTATTATTCTGTCATCTTCCAAACTTTATGCAAACATTATCTGATACGTTCCCTATAGTTATCACTTCATCTCAGTAGTAATTTGGTGTTGGCCCACAGTTCATGCAGTAGGACATGGTGGACATGTTACTGTGATTTGTCGACATTGCCTTGCATTTGGGATCTGTGGACTGTGTTATGATGTTATTTGGGAGTCCATGACATAACATACATTGGCAGTACGGGTGAGACACAGGCATTTGGCAGAGGATTGTAGGGGTTTGGTAGTGATGCAGGCCAGCTGTAGCAGGCTGTTGCATTGTGTCATTCCTACAGTCCCAGGCTGTAAGACACTATATTCCCCGGGGTGACAGGGTAGGTGTGCAAGGTGTTAATGCCAATACATTCTGTCATTATTGATTCAGTGGTGTGGATGCTGGTAGAGTGCTGCTTACAGCTAGGGACACACCTGCATGGGAGACCTCTTCTGCATGCTGCATTCTGTGGCTATTGCCATACAGAGGTGGGAGGTCATATTATACTCATTCCAAACAGCAGGGATAATATCTGTGAGCTACCTGTAGGTGATGGTGGGATGAGCTGGGTGCATGTGTGCTATGGACACTACTTGCATCTGACTCACAGATATACACAGGGCATTCCACGTATGCCACCCTGTGCAGGTACATTAGCAGTTTCTCAATACTTCATACCTGGGATCTTGTGGTCTGCCAGTGTTTGGCCAGATGCCATTGGTATTCCATACTACAAAGCAACTAATGTGCTGCTAACCTGTATGTACAATTCCAAAGGCGTGTTTATTTGACAGTAACATAATATACACTGTCTGTCTAGGGTACTTCCACCTGTGCACTGTTTGTATGTCTGGACCCACATTTATGCCATGTCCATCTTTCAGATGGTGGCAGATATTACATCCAAACATTTACTATGGCTTACTGCTGGAATGTGTTTTGCTGGGATGCATTGTGTTTGGCAATGCAGTTGTGAAAACTTGGCCCTGTCATCTGCAGTACTGGCCAATGGCCACCAGGGCAAACCTAATCATGCCTACATGCTGACCACTCTCACACAATATACAACACACACCAACCTAACACACGCAACCCTGCATATTGTACACATGCTACAATCTATCCTGCTACTTTGGCCATCTCAGGTAATCTGTGCTCCACTGTTATTATACCTACACATACATGTTACTACATTTCTACATAGGATTGTGGGGGGGAGGCACACCTGACACCTGTATGTATTTTCTATGACTGTACTGGTATTTCATGTACTTCATTTCATTCTGTATTCTGACCTATCATGCAGACTAGAGGCATATCAGTGTACTACCGGTCTTAGGTTTAATTGACCTGCATTTCAGTTTCAGACTTCTTACCCTTCAGAACTGACATCCCACCACCTGACCTGTTGTAGTCTGTCTGTGTAGGTCTGGAGAGGGGCTGTTCTCCATAGCCATCAATCAGAGGCCTTAGCACAGCCTTTGTTTGTGTTTGTCTATGCCTGTCCTGCTGGCTGAGACTGTTGTTGGGTATGTGAGCCTCCCTGACTGGCATGCATGTATCCTATGGACACACATTTGGCCCACCACATTTCCTGCAGTGAATTTTGTCACTTTGTCTAGTACTGGCTACTGTGGTGACACCGGTATTTGTTACAGATTTCATGCTGCCACTATAGGTGTCTACTATCTGCTGGCATCCCTTTCAGCCACATGATTCCCTTGCATGCTCACATCCATACTATAGATACAAGTAACAAAACATACTACTCCATTCAGCAATTGATAGGGAGGGTGACTGACCTTGTGGCTGTGCCAGTGTTGAGGATGGTGCTGGAGGACTGACTATGTCAGATGCACATAGTACACTCCCTATACATGGTTAAGCACAGGTAGTGTCATGTTTGGCATCCCATTTACTGTATGTGCGAGTCAAAGAGAGGTGTCATTCCCTGGGATCCATCCATGTCAGTGTATGTGCTATGCGTTGCCTCTTTGCCAAGGTCTGGCCATACTGGGCACTCCTCCTTCTGCCTACTGGGGCAGGCTCAGGTTGTTCCTCCTCTGAGTCACTCTGTGCCTGTGCACGTCTTGGCAATAGTGGGGGGCTGTGTGGCCCTGCCCCATGCTATTCCTGCTGCAGCTGTTTCTGCAGGATCATATTGTGTAGCATGGGACATATGATGACAATTTGGGTACATGCAGCTGGTGAGAACTGTAAGGCTCCACCGGATATGTCCAGGCACTGGAACCATGACTTGGGCATCTATGATTCTGGTCTGTGCGGGTGCCTCATTATGGAGTTTTTGTTCAGGTGTGTGTACATTTCTGATGGGTGTCATCAATCACAGTTCCAGTGCGTAACCAGCATCCCCCACTAGGTGGCAAAAAGGGATGTCCCCATTGGCAAATCTCTGGTACAGCTGTGTCATATGCCAGATGAGGGAGTTGTGATAGCTTTCAGGGCAGTCAGCACACACAATGATTATAATGCCCTGGGCATCACACATGACCTGGAAATTGATGGAGGGAAGCACTTGCAGTTGTTGTAGACCCTACCCCGCTCGAAGGGTGGTGCTTTGATGTGTATGTGCGTGCAGTCTATAGCACCCACTACCTCAGGGTATTCTGCTATTTGGTGGAAGAGACACATATTGCTGGTCAACACCTCACGGCTGTTGTGGAAATATACGTGCTCACTGGCATGTGCTGACATGGCATCCAGGAACTGGTGGAGTACCCTGGATGCTGATGCCTGTGAGATCCCCATGATATCCCCAGTTGGCCTTTGCAAAATACCTGTGACTGAAAGTCTTACACCTACACATACCTTGGTATCCACTGGGATGGGTTCCCCTCTGTTGGGTCTGTGTGTGAGGCTTGGCCAGCACAGCTCAACAATTTGCTGTAGGAGGTCCCTGTCTACCCTATAGTGCTCCACTATCTCAAGCTCATGTAGTCCCTGGTAGGTTACCCTGGGTCTGTACATTCTTCCCCTTCTTCTCACTGTGGGTTGGTCATCAGCAGTCTCATCCTCACCACCCTCAGCCTCTTCCACATGTTGATTTATGAGAGCAAATGCAGTCCCTATCATTTTGTTGCTTTTGTTTGGTAAAATTTCCCCTCTTGTGTACACCAGTGGTGCAGAATTTGTGGGAAAAAACAGAGGGAAAGGTTTTTGCATAGTTTATAGTAGTGTGCTGGGCTGGGCTGCTGCCTGTGTAATTGGCAGATTCTGAAACATTTCACCTGCCAGCTATGCTAGTTCTCCTTGATTACCTTCCTACTTCTGTTTTCCCTTCCCATTGCCTTCCCATTTAAGCACAGGGGTATGCAGTGCAAACACAGTGCTCAGATGTGCAAGGAGCTGCTATTTCCTGGTTTACTTTTTTCCTTTAAAACACAGTGCCCTGCACACACACCCACTTAGGCAATGTAAAGAGTGCTTGGCAGCTTCAGACACAACCCCTTGCTTAGCTCTGCTAAGCTAAGGGCAAATCCGAGCCACAGGGCTCCAGTAAACTTACAGTATGCCTGACACACCCATCTATGATGTCAGCTTGCTCTTAGGCTTGCACCATGGTCTTCCATCACCTACATGATTGGGTGCAGGCTAGCCTTGAGGGGAATCTGGGATTCAGTATCATTCCCCTCATTTGCATAGGATTGCCTACTGTCTAGTTACAAGTCTGGCACTGAGCCTTCACCCTTAGCAACCACTATTCACTGGCCATGTTGTCTTCTGCCTGCCATTGTGTATAATGGCAAAATTTTAATTTTTGGATAGAATGCTTTTTTCCTAATTTTTTTAAAATTTTCGGCCCGATCCCATTTGCGCACCTCTGCCCTAGACTTAAATGGCTGAAATCAGCCAAAAAAAAAAATAAAAGTTTTTTTTTTATTTTTGCAACTGTTTTCCATGCCAATGGCTTTACATGTTATATACACCCTTTATTTGGAGGTGTCATGGCTCCATTTTGTAGTTTGCAGAAATTCTGCAGATTACACTAGTCCTGCATGGCTGGCTGCCAGCTTCCTGGATCGCAAATTCACCTCATTTGCATGGTTTTCACCTGCAAATAGGGTAATTTGCATACAGGAGCTGTTGTCTGTGCAGGAAAAGTGCAGGAGCACTCTTGCACGTCCCGAGAGCTTGTTCCTGGATCTCTTGGTGGCCATATTGCCTCCAGCAACTCCTGCACTATTCCTGCATGCCGTGCATAGCTTGCTGAATCCTGGGGATTCAATGGTTATAACATTCTGGCTGATTCATGTTTTACGACTAAGAGAAGGGACACGTTTAGTCTATGGAAAAATATTTACACTATGCCCAACATTATAGATACAATTTCAGATAAAGATGGGATGCTAAGCATAGTTATTTTGGAAATCAATAGGAAGTATTATACTTTGATTAATACATACTGGATACCAGGACTGAGTACTAAATGTGTTGACAAATATCTGGACCTGATTACTTTAAATGCAAAAGGGGAAATTATAGCAACAGGTCATTTTAACTGCCTATTATCAAACAATGATACTTTTAAAAATGATAAAATAAACTAACATCTCAAGTCAAGAAGTAAAATAACTTTACAAACCAGATGAACCTTAAAGATATACATGGTCTAAGAGAACATTATTCCTTATTCTATACTCACTATTCATATCGATTTGGTACACAAAGAAACATTGATAAGGTCTTTGTACCAAATAATATATACTCTAAAATAAGCGACGTATCTATAATGACTTGTCCACTTTCCGACCATAATGCTATAAACTTTACATTAACTGCGCATACAGATGATTTAAGATTTCTACAGAGAATTCCTGCTTACATAACTAAGTTTATAGACTTTAGGGAATGGATAATGAAAGAAATATCCCTGGATTCTCAAAAGCTTGCACAGCAAGCATGATTAGTGTAAGAGGTAATGTTGGCAATATGGCTGCCGAGCGATCCACGCCCGTGCTCGTTTCAAGTGCATGAGCGCTCTTGCACTAGTCCTGCACGTTCCCAGCACCTGTATGCAAATTACCCCATTTGCAGGTAAAGACCATGCAAATGAGGTAAATCTGCTATCCAGGAAGCTGGAATCAAGCCGTGCAGGACTAGCATAATTTGCAGAAATGTACTTGGTTAGTAACTGAGTACGGGTCTGCAAAATCCAAAACTGAGACATGACAGCTCCAAATAAAGGCTGCATATCATGGAGGAAGAACGCCAATGGCCAAGTATAAGGCCATTGGCATTGCAAACAATACAAAAAGTAAAAAATACAACTTTTATTGTAGTTCCACCGATCACGGCTGTTTAAGCATAGGGCAGCGGCGAGCAAACGGGATCGGTGGGAAAATAAGAAAATAAACCTAAAACAAGCAGTCTAACTAAAATCAGTATTCTGCCATGCAAGTCAATGGCAGGCAAAAGACAACCTGGCCAGTGAATAGTGGTTGCTAAGGGGGGAGGCACAGTGTGACACATGTAACTATGCATTAGCAGGCAATCATATGCAAATGAGGGGAAGGATAGTGAATCCCAGTTTTCCCCAGCATGTGAGGCAGATCCCAACAGTGTAAGACTATGAATAGCTGAGTGCAAGACTAGGAGGTAGGTGACATCATGGGTGGGTGTGTCAAGCATACTGTATGCTGACTGGAGCCCTGTGGCTTGGGTATGCTCCTAGCTTAGCACAGCTAAGCTAGGGGGTGTGTCTAAACCTGCCTAGCACTCTTTACAAAGTGTAAGTGGGTGCGCACACTGCACATTGGGTTTTACAGGAAGAAAAAAGAAGTTAAACCAGGAAACAGTAGCAGTATGCACATCTGGGTACTCTGTTTGCACGGCACGGCCCCGGGCCAAAACAGAAGGGTAATGGGAAGGGAAAACAGCAGTAGGAAGGTAATCAAGGAGAACTAGCTTATGTGTCAGGTGAAATGTATCAGAAGCAGCCAATTACACAGGCAGCAGCCCGGCCCAGTCTCTACTATAAACTAAACAAACACCTTCCCCACTGGTTTTTCCCACACTCTACACCACCGGTGTATACAAGTGGGGAAATGTTAAGAAACAAACCTACAAAATGAGAAGGGCTGCAGCAGGCAACATAGAACAACATGTGCAAGAGGCTGAGGGTGGTGAGGATGTGCATGCTGCCGAACAACCCACATTGGGGAGACAGAGAAGAGTGTACAGACCCAGGGTAACCTACTAGGGGCTACATGAGCTGGAGATAGTGGAGCGCTATAGGGTGGACAGAGACCTCGTATAGCAGGTAGTTGAGCTGCGCCACCCACACCTGACACACCAAACTGACCGAGGGGAACCCATCCCAGTGAATACCAAGGTATGTGTAGGCCTAGGTATACTAGTCACAGGTACCTTCCAAAGCACAACTGGGGATATCTTGGGGATTTCACAGGCATCAACATCTAGAGTGTTCCACCAGTTCCTAGATGCCATGTCAGCACATGCAAGTGAGCACGTATATTTCCTCAACACCCGTGAGGTGTTGACCAGCAATATGCGTCTCTTCCACTAAATAGCAGAGTACCCTGGGGTAGTGTGTACTATAGACTGCACTCACATATGCATCAAAGCACCACCTGGTGAGCAGAGTAGGGCCTACATCAACTGCAGGGGCATCCCCTCCATCAACTGCCAGGTAGTATGTGATGCCCAGGGCATTATAATGAATATGTGTGTGCTGGCTTCCCTGGAAGTTATGACAATTCCCACATATGGCATCTGATGCAGCTGTACCAGAGATTTGCCAATGGGGACGTCTCCTACGGTCACCTAGTGGGGGATGCTGGGTACACACTGGAGCCGTGGCTGATGACACCCATCAGAAATGCACACACACCTGAACAAGAATGCCATAATGAGGCACACGCACAGGCCAGACATATAATAGAGCATGTGTTTGGGATGCTCAGGTCATGGTTCTGGTGTCTGGACGCATCCGGTGGAGCCTTGCAGTATTCACCAGCTACATGTACTTACATTGTTATGGTATGTGCTATGCCAAACAGTATGATCCTGCAGAAACAGCTGCAGCAGGAACAGCATGGGGCAGGGCCACACAGCCCCCCACTAATGCCAAGGCCTGCACAGACACAGAGTGACCCAGAGGAGGAAGAACCTGAGCCTGCAACAGTAGGCAGAAGGAGGCATGCCCAGTATGCCCTGGCCTTGGCAAAGTGGCAACGCATAGCACATGCACTGACACAGTAGGGTCCCAGGGAATGACACCTCTCTCCAATTCGCACATACAGTAAATGGGATGCCAAACATAACTCCACCTGTGCTCAACCATGTATAGGGAGTGTACTATGTGCATCCGACATAGGCAGCCCTCCAGCACCATCCGCAAGTCTGGCATACCCACAAGGTAAGTCAATTGACCTACCAATTGCCAAATGGAGTAGAATGTGTTGTCACCTGTAGCTGTGGTATGGATGTGAGCATGCAAGGGAAGTGGGTGGCTGAATGTTATGGCAGCAGACATTAGACACCCATAGTGGCACCCTGACATGTGTAACACATACTGGAGCCACCATAGTAGCCAGTACTATACAGGGTGACAAAAACCACTGTAGGAAATGTGCTGAGTGAAATGTGTGTCCATATGACCCACACATGCCAGTCAGGACGGTTCACATACCCAACAACAGTCGCAGCCAGCAGGACAGGTGGAGACAAACCCAAACAGGGCCTGTGGCATGGCCCCAGAATGATGGCTATGGTTAACTCCACCCCCTGGCCTACACAGACAGACCACAGCAGGGCAGGCAGTGGGATGTTAGTTCTGAAGTGTCGGACATCAGACAATAACATGTAGGGCAATCAAAGCCATGATCTGCAGTACACTGGTGTGCCTCTAGTCAGCATGTTAGTTAGCAATACAGAATGAAATGGAGTACATGACATACCAGTTCAGTCATAGTAAATGTGTACAAGTGTCACTTGTGCCCTCATATCCTACATAGCAATGTAATAACAGTCAGTTGTGCCCTCTCACTCCCATGTAGACATGTAGAAACAGTCAGGTGTGCCCCTACCCCCAATCCAGCATAGAAATGTAGTAACAGTTAGGTGTGCCCCCCAATCCTGTGTAGAAATGTAGAAACAGTCAGGTGTCCCCCCCCCCCCACAATCCTATGTAGAAATGTAGTAACAGTGAGGTGTGCCTCCCACTCGTATGTAGACTGTAGAAACAGTCAGGTGTGCCCCTTCCCCCAATTCAGTGTAGAAATGTAACAGTCGTGTGTGCCCCCCAATCCTGTGTAGAAATGTAGTAACATGTATGAGTAGGTATAATATGAGTGGAGCAGAGATGCCCAGAGGTGGCCAAGGTAGCAGGATAGGTTGTAGCATGCATTTGCACAATATGCAGGTCTGTGTGTGTCAGGATCATGTGTGTTTCATACTGTGTGAGAGTGGTCAGTATGTATGCATGTTGAGGTAAGACCTGGTGGCCATTTCCCACAACTGCTGATGACAGGGACAAGCTCTCACAACTGCAGTGCCAAAGACAATCCCCACCAGTATAACACTTTCTAGCAGTAAGCCATTGTAAATGTATGGTGGTAATATGTGTCACCTTCTGAAAGACTGACATGGCATGGCTGTTGGGCTAGATATACAAACAGTACACAGGGAAAAGTACCCCAGACATACAGTATATATCATGTCAATGTGAAATGGAGACACCCTTGGAATTGTACATACAGGTATGCATCACAGTAACTGGTTCTGTAGTAGGGGATACAGGTGATGTCTGCCTGAACACTTGCAGATCATAAAGGAGGTAGGACTGATGTACTAGGAAACAGCTGCTGTACCTGCACATGCCAGCATAACTGGAATGCCCCATGCATATCTGTGTGTCAGATGTAAGTAGTGTGCATAGCACACATGCACCCAGCTCACACAAACACCACCCACAGGTACCTCTCTGGTCATATACCTGCTGTGGGGAATGGGTACAGTATGACCCCACCTGTATATGACAATAGTAGAAGAATGCAGCATGCAGTGCAGGTGTCCCATGCAGGTGTATCCCCAGCTGTACGTAGCACCCTGCCAGCATCCACACCACCTGATCGATAGAAGGTATTTGCATGAACACCTATCACACCTACCCTGTCACCCCAGAGGAATATATTGTATGGTGGTCTGAGACTCTAGGCCTGACAGAATGCAATGACCTGCCACATGTGGCCTACAGCAACACCTAATGTCCCACAGGCCTCTGCCAAAGGCCTGTGTCTCACACATACTGCCAATGCATGTTATGTCGTGGACACACAAATAACAACATAACACACTCCACATAAGCCATATGCAAGGCCATCTGGACAAACCAGAGTAACATGTCCACAATGTCCCACTGCATGAACTGTGGACCAACACTAACACACACCTGTGATGGGGTGATACCCTTAGGGAAAGTATCAGAGAATGTATGCATAATGTATGGAAGAGGTTAGAATAATGGTGGGGTGGGAGCATGGGCAGCATGTAATGTGCAGGGTCTGACACCAAGCTGTGTGCACAACCTATCCCTGGCTGCAAACACATAAATGGGTGGCTACACACCTGCCCATACACCACAGTAGGGTTAATGTCCTGACCCATGGCCCCTGCCTCTGGGTAACCTGTGCAAATCTGTACAGCTGTGAGGCATTGCCACAGCAAGATAAGCCCATACTGTCATGTCAATAGGTGTACAAGTATGGGATCCTTTGCCAGCACAAAACCTAAGGAGCAAGAAACTACATAAATTTCATAGGGATTTGATGGATTATGAACAGGGCAAACCTTTTGGTATTAAAAATAATGTTACTTTTTCCGATGGGGATTATAGGGGGACTAGACCCAGAAGGAAGAGACCCAGATCTATTTTAAAGAAAACCAAAAATGATTATAGCAGCACTTCAGGGGAGGAATCCTATGTTACTGAAACAGAGCATGTGCTCACTCAGGGGTCCCCAGCCCACAAGAAACAGAAAAATGCTGACCACCCTTTAGGTCTAGGAAACAGGGGTGGGAGAAAACATCACAGACATGAAGAATTTGAAAACATTGTTACAAATGATAATTCCCAAATAGCAGAAGGCTCAAATGTTCCCAACATTTCCTCTGAAACATTATCTGAAACTGCTATTAAACTACTTAATAAGGGATTAACATATGTTCCTGGTTTTTATGTTCATGAAGACAGTATTGTGAAAGATGTTTTGTCATTTTGTCGACTGTTGAATTTAAAACTATATTTTGGTCAACAGGGTGACTCTAAAATATCTACTGATTTTCATTTCAAAAAATCTACATTTCAGCCCCCTATGGATAAATATGTTTCCATATTTCAACAATCAGTTCTCAAAGATCTACATTTTCATGGTTATGAATCCCGGATGTTGGGTCACAACTTGTCTGGTGTGGAACAACAAGCCCTTAGGGAACTAAAAAACAATTGTGATGTAGTTATTATTCCTGTGGACAAAGGAGGAGCAGTTGTAGTTATAGATATGGATTATTACTTATCAGAGGCCCATAGACAGCTTCAGAATGGGATACATTATATGCCAATGCCTGTAGACCCAACCAAACAATTCAAAAAGGAGATTGATTCCTTTTTGAAGCTGACAGCTGAGGAAGGTATTATTAGTACATCAGTTCTAAAACACCTTACAGTTGAGGATCCCCAGAAACAGATACTCTATTTGTTACCCAAAATCCATAAAAATTTGCAAAAACCACCTGGAAGACCAATAGTATCTGGTATCGGCTCGCTTATGGAACCCTTATCAGAATTCCTTACTAAATATCTACAGCCCCTTCTGACCATGGTCAGATCCAGGATCAAAGATATCACAGAATTTCTGAGGATCCAAGTGACACCCAATTAGAACCAGATTGGATAATGTGTACATTGGATGTCATGGCTTTATATACTAATATTCCACACTGGGCTGGGCTGGATGCTCTAGAATAGTGGCTCAATAAAGCAGAGATTTATCCACCAGGCTTTAACACTCTATTTATTTGTATGGCAGAGCATGTTCTAACAAAGAATGTGTTCTATTTTCAACAAGAATGTTACTGGCAAGTCCGTGGTATGGCTATGGGGGCATCCTTTGCCCCCATATATGCGGATCTATTTATGGGCTATTTTGTGGAATTCCTTATATATGACACATCACACAATATTTTTTAGGGGGAGATGGATATTTGGCGGCGGTACCTGGACGACTGTTGGATGGTTTGGCAGACAGACACAGAATATCTTTTAGAATTTGTTCAATACCTCAACGAAAACAAGTGGGGTATTGAATTTACGCTCAACATGCATCACCAACAAATTTATTTTCTTGATGTCAAAATTTGTAGAAATGAAGACCATACTCTGTTGACCCAGGTTTTCCGCAAATATCCAGAGTATAACAGCCTTTTGCAGGCAACTAGTTTACACCCTGATCATATTATAAGGAACATTCCCAAGTCACAATTCCTACGCATCAAAAGAATATGCTCCTCCAATGTTGATAATGAGCATCACAAGACTGATTTAATACATAGATTTAGAGCCAGGGGCTATAAACCAGGAACTATCCTTTCAGCCAGTAACTGGGCTAGTGGACAAAACAGGTCAGAATTACTGCAATATAAAAAAAAGTGTACCTCAGGGGATAGTATTCGATTTGTCACTACCTATGGTAGGAATATTCATGCCATCAGAAATGTTATCAATAAAAATTGGAATATTCTCATGGCAAATCAAGAACTATCAACTGTCTCCTTATGGATAGATGCAAGTTTTCATATCGCAGGGGACGAACACTGGGGTCTCATTTTAATCATTACAAATTGAAGGGTGGAAATCACTCTTTGGAACAACCAAGCATTGCAGGGGATATGTTGATTGGGTCATTTTCTTGTGGGCATTGCTCCTTTTGTAGATACATGCCCAAGTCTAAGGAGTTCTCTAGCAAAAATACCCAAATGGTCCACAGGATTAAGCATTTTGCAAATTATGGAACAGACTGGGTAGTCTATTTGGCCACATGTTCCTGTTCATCCTTTTATGTTGGGCAAACGTCTAGACCTTTTAGAATAAGAATGTCTGAACATCTAAGTGATATTCGAAACAAATGAATGACCGATGCTCTTTACAAACATGTATGTGATCACAAATCAGCAATATTTAATTTTTGTATTATTGACAAGATAGTGGGTGATAGAGTAAACAAGTTAGGGTGGCATAGCATTTTGAATAATAAAGAAAGGATGTGGATTATTAGGCTAGGAGCTCTTTTTTATCCTGGTCTTAATGACCACTTATAATTGGTATAATAAAAGTAAATAATTACAAATTAGACCATTCATATAATATAGAGGCATTTTGGGTTTTTGTTATTACTGTTTTCTTGATATCACTGTCTAATTACTTGATTGGGACATAGTACTGGATGTATATAAAGAATGTTACATAATGAAAATGGTATTCACTGATGAAAGCAAAACTGCCAAAACCGTTTTGATTCAATACCTATTTTGCAATAAACTCAGGTATCACTCTTGGTGCTGGCCTTCTTTTTTTGGATTTGGAGTTGGCTGCACACCTGCCCATACACCACAATAGGGTTAATATCCTGACCCATGGCCCCTGCCTCTGAGGTAACCTGTGTGAATCTGTACAGCTATGAGGCATTGCCACAGCAAAATAAGCCCATACTCTCATGTCAATAGGTGTACAAGTATGGGATCCTCTGCCAGCACTGTACCAAGGTGCTGAACCAGATACACAGACCCAGCAGCAAGTGTCTGCAGCTCCCTCTCCAGAATGGCATAACTTACCATGAATATGTAAGTGTCTGCCCACAATACTGGACACAGCTGCAGTCATCCTTGTCACCCAAGACATCACTGTGTGCAAGAATGTCCACCTGACAGTACATGAAGACAGAAAACATCACTGTGTATAACAGTACACATGTCTGAATATCTCTGCTAACAGCAGTACCATGCAGGTGAAGCAGCACAGACACAATCACCTACAGTACACCTATCCCCTGCACAGTTTGTCCCCATATTGCCAAATGATCGCTGGATAACCTGCAGAAACACTTTGCTACCTGTAGGTGTACAACACAAAGGTCTGCACTGGAGTACAAACTACCTGGAATTGATCCACACATTCTATACAGAAGGGCATACTGGGCATGCTCAGACACTTAAACAAATGAAACCCATGTCTGCAGACAACAGTGGACCACACATATCTGGCAGTCGCAGATGTTAGTGCAGACACTCCTCAGCATGCACCACTCATGCTTTGCACACACAGTGGATAGGAATACAGGCATATATCCAAGGACAATACACTATAATAAGCCAGACATAGATGTACATAGATGTGTGGAAGAGAGTGACTGTGACAAGGAGCCAAACATTCTGAGGCTTGTCCCACACAGAACACAGCCAAATGGCTACAACCACATGAGGCTCAGATGTCACTCACTGTAGACATTAGCCATCAGTATCTGCCAGCATTACAGACTATGTGGTGCAAGTGCTAGCTGTGCAACATGACTGTACAAGGAAGTAGTCATCTAGCAGCTGTATACACATACCTGTGGAATATAACAATGCGTGTGCCTGCATGTGGTGTGTCAACCTCTAGATGAATGGGTTATGGCCCATGCACACTCACTGCCCCCCCCATAGCCCTAATATGACAATCCTGCTGAGGTCATCCACTTTGAAATACACCCTTGGGAAAAGTGTAGCCCAGTAATCTTTGTAACGTGTCTTGTAACTGTGTACTGCTGTAGTGTGATAAATTAGCTAGGTAGATGTTCTAACCCCAGACTTGGCAACTGTGTTTGTGTGTGGTAGTGTGTGGTCTGTCTGTGTAGAGAGCAATGCTTTTTAGGGTAGTCACACTCCTTACAATTCATATACTCAACTTTGGCAAGGCTGCTGATGTCACCCACCTAGAAATGCACCTCTGGGAAGGTTGTAGCCCAGTAATCTCTGTAGTGCGTCCTGTCACTGCATACTGCTGTAGTGTGATAAAGTAGCTAGGTAGGTGTTCTAACCCCAGACATGCCAACTGTGTGTGTGTGTGCATGTCTGTCTGTGTAGAAAGCAATGCTTTTTAGTGTAGCCACACTCCTTACAATTCATATACTCGACTTTGGCAAGGCTGCTGATGTCACCCACCTATAAATGCACCTCTGGGAAGGTTGTAGCCCAGTAATCTCCATAGCGTTTCCTGTAACTGTGTACTGCTGGATTGTGATTTAGAACTGTGGCAGGGTTCCATCCCCACCCATGGCAGTTCTGGATGTTTTGTATGTGCCAGTGTCTGTATACGGAGCAATGCATTATAGGCTAGTCACACGCAATACATTTCAAATGGCCCACTTTGGCAATCCTGCTGATGACATTTATTTTGAATACAGCTTTGGGGAAGGAGTACTTCAGTAATGTGCATGGCGCGTACTCTAACTGTGTAGTGCTGTGGTGTAATAAACTAGTTAGGTAGCGGTTCTACTCCCAGACATGACAGGTGTGTGTGTGTGTACATAACTCATATCCTGTGTAGCGGTGGTTGTGAGTGTGTGGCCAATGTGGAGTGGGTTTTGCATATTCCTTATATGGTGGCCCTACTGTACAGCACAATGTCCACCGTACAGGGATAACAAATGTGAAATAGCTGAGAGGCGGGGTGCATAGCCATACCCATACATGTGATATCAAAGCCAGGCAATTATATTTAGCAACCCCAGTATTACCCAGAGCACACTCTCAACCCATGTCTCGTACGCACACACACATGCCTAGGCAACAGCCAATATGTGGGTAGTACACTGCATATTGGCCACTGATAGTAACTATGGAGTGATAGCAGTGGACTGCAGAGGCCATGTCACTCTGTCCAATATGCACGTACATGCTGAGAGTGCACCTCCCCCATGTTCCCCAATGGACACCTGCACCACCTGTGGTGCCATCACATGTCCCACAATGGACATACCATGCCTGACAACATGGGTATGGACAGATGCCACTGACACCAGGGAATGCTGTTAGCATGCTATCAATGTAGGTGCAGAGTAAACCTGGTACCCATTACCGGTCCCCACCACAGGTGGGCAAGACTGGCACATATGATGGTAATCTATGTTCACAACATGGGCCAGACACCCCAGGTATAGTTACACATGTCACTGTGCATGCATGTGGGAGGTGTGCACATCCCAGACACAGTCCATGTCATGGATTAAGGAACACATACATGGCAAGCGTGCACAGCATTGGCCACACACAGTAGTCACCCAGGTGACTGTATGGTGGAGACAATACCCACCTGTGTGGGAAAGTGCAGAAACTACAGGCCTGAGACACAATGCAGACCATTGTCATGTGGCCTGATGCCAAGATATACCCATCGCCTTCCCTTGTATAGCCTGCTGCCACAGTCAACCACCACACACCCGTGCAGACATGCACCCATGCATGTCAGTACTGGCACCCTGTGTATTTTTCTGTGTGTTGTATGGTGCATATGTTCATAGCCACACTCACTACAACCATGCACCCATGCATGTCAGTACTGGCACTCTGTGTATTTTTCTGTGTGTTGTATGGTGCATATGTTCATAGCCACACTCACTACAACCCTCATGGGCATACCGAAGCATGCTGTCTGATGTCATACATCTCCTCATACCCTTTGCCCATACAACCTCTGTATGACCTGTGTGGTGCATGTGATACCTGCACAGTGATGTGTTGTGGCAATCCCACTACTGATGAGTTGTAATCCTGGCCCTGCCATGTGTGTCGATGTGTACATGTCCCTGTGAGAGTGTGGCTGTGTTGACACTGGCACCTGTTCATGTGGACAGCCACGTATACGTCACCTACTGTATAGCTACCGTATCCCTGTTGCAAATGTCACTCACCGTCACAGATATGTCCTGAGGGCTCCACAACAGGGAACCCATGTGGTGCATCCAATAACTGCATCGAACTGTGATAGCAGTACATAGTTGTCAGGGGTTTAATACCCTGTGCTGGTAGGTGTGTGACACAAACAAGCTGCAGTTTTACTCTCCCACCCCTCCCTGACATGTCTTTGCCTCTGTCTGCCTCTCCCACTCCCTCTCTGGTGGATGTGGAGACCTACACCTGCTTTGTTTAGGCAGCAGCATGTGTATTTTAAGTGATGCTCATGATCAGCTGATGGCCTCTGCATGAATCGCAGCCCTCCCCTAGCTGATTGCATGTGGAACAGCTGTGGTAACATTCCCATAGCCAATTGCATGGAAACACACTCCGATATCTAGGAACATTATGTTGGTGCTAGCCCTTGTCATTCACTGTGAGCAGGAACTAGATCTGTTGGTTGGCAACCAGCATCTGAGATGGAGTGGGAATTTACCTCTAACAACATACACTGTGGAAACAGGGCAACACACGGGAGGGGGATGTGCCTGACCTGCATACAGACTGTAAGTGCTGCTATACTGCATGTGGTGTACTGTTGGTTTAACAGTGTGTGTGTGGATATGTCCTTCCTACATGTCTCCATACCTGCCATGTCAGTTCCATGTTTATGTGGAATCCCCATCTGCAGAGTCATCTGCAGACAGGGCAGTGTGTTGTGTCTTTGGTTTCATGTGTTACCAATGGAACATCTATCTGTGGACTGCAGATGATAGTGTGAGGATTGCAGTCTGTAAATGGTGAAAGCTGTGACAGTTACTGGCGTCTTATCCCTCATAGGACATATGTTGCCACAAACCCTGTTACAACAGTAAATGTATGAGGTTATCACAGCAACATGTCATTACTGACCCTGTGTATGTGCTGCCAGCCACAACTCTGCCAACCTGTGTACATATGTCATGCATAACATGGTGTGTATGTGCTGTACACCATAATTAGTGTCATCATATCCGCTAACAAGCCAGTGAGATATCAGACCACTTCACATATTCTGTACAGTAGTGATTATATTTGATAACATAATCTGGACATTCTGTGGATTTTTGTACAGTCCTACGTGTATGTGGGCATCAGTGTTACACCCAGCAGGTAGCAATACCTCTTACTGGAGAACTGGCACACTCAGGGCAGCTACATATTAGTAAGAGGTTCAGGAACTACAGACAGAGTGTGAATAGAGTTGTGTTATGCTTTGTATAGTACTGGTGTCACAGGGTGTGTGTGTACATACTACTTTACCATGGAATGCAGTCTGTCTGCATAGCTCTCAACTGTGGGCCTATCGTCTTAGCGGCCAGAGGTGTGCCTATCATATGTTGTCTTTCCACGACACAGGTCCTGTGTCAGATATTCCACTGGCAGTGTGTGTGTTGAGTGCTATCAGTACATGACCTACATATCAAGCTTTGCACATATGACATGCTGTGGGGGAATGTTACATAGTGGGCTGTGAGTATATCACACAGCCATTGCTGGCATCAGCCTACTTCTGTTGTATCCCCCACACATATGGTGGGGCTGGGGCCATATATTTGTGGGCGTCACCTACACAATACATGTGTGCTCTTATGCACTCAAGAGGCCAATGTATGTAACAGTGGTATATGGCCCTGTATTTTTGAGTCTGGGGGGAGCACCATAAATGACCTAGGCTGTTAAATATGTGGGGGTATCAGGGGTGAGCTGCCTTAAAGTATCTGGATGTAAAGTGCCATATACTTCACCTATATTTACATCACTTACATATATTCGGTTACTGCAAGTCTATTGCCTCCTGCCAGATAGACGGTTCTGTTTGTCAGTGTGCATGCGATGGTGTCAGTTATGCCTTGTTATGTCACAGTTACAACCCATTTGGTCACATAATGTCTTTACCACCCACTGCTGTTGTACAGAGTGTAGATAGAGGCTGCTGAACTATACACCTGCATTACATACTGTTGATCATTTGGTATCCTGTGGCCCAGTCTGTCCTCACTATTGTACAATTCTAAGGGCTTGGCCTGGACAGTGACAGTTGTGAACCTTTCCAGACTACTGTATTAGTATAACTATTTCACGGTTGCATTCCTCTGTTTATATGGATGTTAGTGTCTGAACAGCTATATGACATGGCATCTAGAACTGTAATGGGGAGGGTGGCCTAATGGTTAAGGTGTTTGCCTTACAAACACAAGGTGCAGGGTTTGAGTCTCACAAGGGATATTGACTAGGTTTAAAATGGCTTGCAAGGGCAGTTAGCCTAGTACTAATCTATGAATCTATGAATCTATGAAAGGTATTCCATTTCTGCAAACCTGTGTGTGGTGTTTTTCCTATGACCTCTGTGTGGGTATATGTAACAATTGTCATTTGTATGGGTGGCCCATACAGTGTCCAGTTGTTCAGAAGTTAACTGTAGGCATAGTGGCTGTTCCATATTTTGTGCACCTTCTACATATGTATCTTACAGTACATATATCTGCGTGTGTATGTGTAGTCACATGTATATCCATATATATATCTAGATATAGATATATATAAAATATATATATATATATATATATATATATATATATATATGTGTGTGTGTGTGTACATATGTACATATGTATATATGTATCTGCATGTCTGTGTCTTTGTATCTGTATCCTGGGGATGTTGATGGCTACCACATTCTACGTTACCTATGGGAGGCAGACTGTACTGCATGATATGTCAACAATACCATCCTGACATCATACAGGTGGGATGTTGTACTGTTAACTTCCTGTGCCCATGTCGTGTCAGGTCCTGGTTACTGGATCTGCAACACTTGGTAGTGTATTGCAGGGTGGATGTGTTTGTCCGTGGGTAGGGATGCCTAGTTGTACAAGACGTATAGTGTGTGGGGCCTCTCAACCCCAGTAATGGTGCATGTGGACATATGTGTGTTTGCTAATGTGCCATTGCTCCCTACTGATGTATGACCATATATACCATTATATATATATATATATATATATATATATATATATATATATATATATATATATATCTGCTGACATATATATAACTATGTCCGTATATACCTACACAGATGTATATCTGCATACACATATGTAACTTGCTGTGTATATGTAGACATATAGGTGTAGATACATATATGTGTCGATGTATGCATTAGCATGTATATATGTTCATATATAGTAATATATATGTATATAGTAAAAGACTGGGAAGTCCAACACAGAAGTAATAAATAGCCGCCAAGCTATTCAGAAGTCCCAGTGAATAGAAATGACCGCACAGGCACTTAATGCTGAAGATCTCTCTCTTTATTTTTACACACAATAAAAAAACTGCTTCTGGTTAGGTTAAGCGCTTTCATCTACTGACGTAGATTTCATCAGAACCACTCTAACCATTGTTAACACCCTTTATATATGATGTTTGAATCATCAATTACATTAATTAAAAACACTCACTACTTGATTTGTTAACATTTAAAGTGCACTGTGCTGGATTCCCTACTACTAAACTATCTATAATATAAAAACTACTTTAAAAACTGCTAACTAACAAAACATGCTTAAAAAATGTTTTAAAAACTACAATTTATATACATCTGATAATTCCCATATACTGTAAATGTAAATTACTAACATATAACTGTTTTAGTTACTTCACGTCATAGTAAATGCTTGTATACTCATTAACAATTAAAAAAATGTATATAAAAAATATAAAAAATGTACCTAACACCCAATTATCTGTCTAACATGGGTTTGATAGAGATGTATTCATTTAAACCAGGGTGCTCTGATGCATTTAATTTAATTTGCCAGCGTGTCTCTTTTTCCAATAATTTCATCTTAATATTACCACCCCTGGGATTCACTTGAACCTGTTCGAGAATCCCAAACTCAAACCTCCTACATTCATTATTGGCCTCACAATGCCTCCATAATGCATTATTCATATCTTGTTTCTTCATTCTATAATAATGCTCATAAATTCTATTTTTTAAACATCTTGAAGTCATCCCCACATAGTAACAGGAACATGTTGAGCACTTAGCTAAATATATCACATTTTTAGTTCTACAATTCCCTTTGCATAGCTTTACTTTTGTTTTGTGGTTGTTGTCTAATGTCAGTTCACTAACCTTTAATATATATTGACATTGTTTGCAACTGCCACATTTTGTTGTACCTCTCTCCGTTTTTTCTACCATATTCTTCATTTTATTTAATCTCATCTTCATATTTGTTCCATTCCTGTACACAAATACTGGTTTGGGGCCTACTATTTTATATATGTCCTCATCTGTTCCCAAGATGTTCCAATTTTTCACAATTATATCTCTAAATTTATTCACTAATGGGGCATATTGTAACACGCAGGCCCTCCTATATTCATTGTTTGTACTCCTGGAGTTCACTACACTGTCCTTACTTCCCAATATGGGTTTGTATTTTTTTCCCCATTCACTTTTAACATATTCTATAGTATCAGCCACCATAGACACAGGGTACCCCCTATCGATGAACATTTTTGCTGTATAATTTAACTCAACTAATGCTTCCTCATAACATGAAGTCATTCTGGCAGCTCTGATACATTGTCCTTTTATGATGCTTTTCTTCTGATGCTGGGGGTGGCAGCTATTAAACTCCAAATAATCATTACTAAAAGTCTCCTTTCTGTACAAATTTGATTTAAATTTCTTATTGTCTATCGTGACCTTTGTGTCCAAATATGAAAGACTTTTTTTGTTCTTACTTACTGTAAATCTTAAATAGTCATTCCTACTATTAAGATAAATCATAAATTTATCTAATAATTCTTCCGTGCCCTTCCATATTATGAAGACATCGTCCAAAAACCTGAAATAACATCTGATGTAACTATTCCACTTAGTTTTAAAGATGTGCTCTTCTTCCCAATGCAAAAGGAACAAGTTTGCAAACATGGGGGCACAGGCTGCCCCCATGGCAACACCCCTGTGTTGTCTGTAATACTCTCCTTGAAACATAATGAAATTGTTGCTCAGTACAACCTCCATAAAAACCATGAGGACACTTATTTTCTCCCACAATAGCTTACTATATTTACTCATACTATCCTGAAATCTACAGAGACCCTCATTCTGAGGTATACTTGAAAATAAGTCAACCACATCTATTGTTACTAATAGACAATCATCAGTTATGAAATCATCCTTCAGTCTGGATAAAAAATCCCAGGAATCCTTAACTATATGTGGGATGTATGTATATACATTTTTTAACCATCCATCCACTACTCTCCCCATTGCAAAAGTCTTTGAATTGCTTCCCGAAATTATGGGCCTAAAGAGTGGTTCCTGAACATTTTTATGAACCTTAGGTATACCTACTATTGTTCGTATAATGGGGTAATCATTTTTAACAAAATTATACATTTCTACATCTATTCTATTATCTATAAATAAATCTTCTATTATAAGATTAATTTTGTTATGTGCTACATTAACTTCATTTAAAGAAGTAGCAGTATAATTTCCAGAATTAAGTAATATATTAGTAATTTTATTATTATAATCCACAGTGTTATATATTACAACCCCTCCGCCCTTATCGGGTTTCATAATTCTTATTTGATTATTATTTTGCAATTCATCCAATAACTGAATTTCATTCTTAGTAAGGTTTGTAATAAAAGATTTATTTGTTCCTGTTTCAGCATATAATTCCTTTATAACCATCCTTTCATATGTGGCAAGTGTATTATTTAAAGGTGGTGTGAATTTACTAGGTTTCCTATTCCTGTACACAAATACTGGTTTGGGGCCTACTATTTTATATATGTCCTCATCTGTTCCCAAGATGTTCCAATTTTTCACAATTATATCTCTAAATTTATTCACTAATGGGGCATATTGTAACACGCAGGCCCTCCTATATTCATTGTTTGTACTCCTGGAGTTCACTACACTGTCCTTACTTCCCAATATGGGTTTGTATTTTTTTCCCCATTCACTTTTAACATATTCTATAGTATCAGCCACCATAGACACAGGGTACCCCCTATCGATGAACATTTTTGCTATATAATTTAACTCAACTAATGCTTCCTCATAACATGAAGTCATTCTGGCGGCTCTGATACATTGTCCTTTTATGATGCTTTTCTTCTGATGCTGGGGGTGGCAGCTATTAAACTCTATTATATATATATATATATATATATATATATATATATATATATATATCTACGTATATGTGGACATATTTATCCATCTACCTATATACCATTGATGTGATATGATGTATGTGTGAGTCATACATTTATATGTGCCTGTGTACCTCTCTACATTTACAGATCTATAACTGTACATATGTCGATGCATGATTGGCTCACAATATTGGTCTGTCCCACATTCGTCTGGTCAATTGACATGGATGATGTCAGGCATCTGGTCAGTCAGGAATGCCAATACATTACAGTTGCAGACATCATGTTATTCAGATTATGTGTATTACAACAAATCACTGTTTAACTAGCAACGTTTTACATATATATGAACAATATTTCACTTTTATCCCAATTTGTACCCCACTTTTGTCACACTGTTTCCAGAATGTTTGCAATAAGAGGTTGAGTGTTATGATATTAGTACAATTCCTCTTATGCAGATTGACTGTGCTGCATGATATATCTGGGAATACATGGGATGTATGTATATCCGACATGGTGTAGTGTTAATTCACTATGATTGTGGTATGCAGGGTCCTGGGTTCAGGACGTGCAGTGGCTGTCAATTATGTTGCAGGGTTGAACAAGGGCGGTGGGATACAGGGTGAGTAAGGCACTTGTAAGCAGTTGTGAGCATGTTTGCACAACGGTAAGAGTTGCCAACTGCAGATAACATCCAGTTACACCAGGTTAGCCTCAAAATTGCTTACTTTGTGTACGCAGTGCTCACCGTCATGCAAACACAAACCTCCAGTTACATATGCCTACAGATAGTTTGCATTAGATTTGCTGAGCCTGTAAACGTAAACTCACTTACTAGTGCTGACATATGCTTACAACAATTTATTGCTGCTTAACCTAACTACTGCTTCATTCATTATGATACTGACACCTCATATGTGCATTTCCTGCAGTACTCCAGTTTATATATATATATATATATATATATATATATATATATATATATATATATATATATATATATATATATATATATATATATATATATATATATGTTATTCCATGGGTTATGCAACATAACATATTACCCATAACATGGTTTGCCATGGGAAATTATATGTCCAAGTACCTTCCCTGTATCCCCCCCTCCTTTCTCACTGACATCCACGGGCCGGTCCCATTAGAAGGGGTTCATCCAACCCCGGCACGTCTGGGTCCATAATGTCATGCCCATCATTCCCTACCCCCCATTCCCCCTCCACATCAGTCATCCTTCCTACAGGTTCCAGCTGAATCTAATCACACCACTACACATTGCCCACTCTCCACTTCTTGGGGCTCTTCGCGTATGTTGTCCCAACCTATGGATCTTCAGGCTTCCCACACATTTAGTCCGTGAACATAAGTTACCATCTTTGCTTACCTTTGAGGCATGGTATGTTTCCCCGAGGGCTCTTTTTAGCAGAAGTTTGTGGTCGCTCTGCCAGGGACGGACGTGCGTTTGTTTAAGAGTAGACTTTGCAGGTTTACACTGTTTCTCCCACTGGTAGTATCCTGCCAGTAGTCTGGGAGCCAGTGCTGTGCTATGCTTAGCGATGTACATTATTAGATTTGCATGATATTTGCCTTTTGGCATTGATTTCCCCTTCATCACTTGTTATTTATGTCATGTATGCCTGACGCTTGTACGTACACTGTATGGGGTCCTGGGAACTTCTACGCTTAATTACAATAAAATCTCAAATCTGGACGTAGTGCAGTACTCCAGTTCACATATGTATGTTCTGTAGTCAGTTATGGCACATATGACTGTATACTGATGCCTTTCACAGGTTCAGTTTGGTTATACTTTGGTGAGGACTGTTTACTACTATTCCATTCTTCTCTGTTTCTGTTATGGCTTGGTGAATAGCTACTGGGACTATGGTGTATAGGGTCTTGTGTTTATGACCTGCATGGCTGTTTATTTTGTTGCTGAGCTGACAAAGACCCATTGAATACAGAGTGATTAAGGAACTTTAAAGCAGTTGTAAGGCCTTAAGCCCACTTACTAGTTCGTATATATGCTTACTATTGCTTATTTGTGCTTACACCTGCTTACTAGTGCCTTATTCCATCTGACACTGATAAGTTACATGTGCATTTCTTGCGGTACTTCAGGTCATATATATTAACTATTTTATGGGTTTTGCAACAAAAATATTGGTTATAACGTGCTTTGCCATGTAAAATAGACGATGCTACAGTGAGACTCGAACCAGGAATGCCTGTTCATTGGTCGGATGCTCTGCCCACTACACTATTGCTGTTCGGCTTCATTTGCATATTTCTACCATAATGTAATACCCATGTTTCCTTCCACCGGCTCCTGAGCTCCATGTACACAGCATTCATCCATTCTCCAGTTGCTAGCCCAGCCATACCACACCTCCACACATTTCCCTCTCTGCACGTATCGGTAGTCCTCCATTATACCGTCTCGACCCAAGCTTCTGCAGGCTCTTTATCCGTTTAGTCTATGTATGTACAAGCCTTCCCTTGATCCTTCTCCTATACTGGTGGAAACATCTATGTGACTCACAGTTTTTGGTACGTCCCACCAGGGACGGACCTGTTGTTGTGTCAAACGTAGACTTAGCTGGTCTACACTGTTTCTCCCAATGGAAACATCCTGCCAGGGGTTTGGGAAGTAGCGGTTTGCTCACAGACTGGGCCAGCCTCATCTCCCGGTTCCATGGAACCGATGCCCTAGGTGTGACATTCTGTGCATGAAGCATGCCCACATGCCCCCATGGTGTGCACCATTTTTCATTATTCTCTTTAGTATTATGCAAGACTACTGTTCTCATAGTATGATTGGACAGGCACTGTTCTTTGATACACATAGACTGCTTGGAATACTGTGATTGAGCAATGTACACATGTTTGCTGGTATTAATCTACATACTTACATACATTTCCTATACTGTTGAATGACTGTGCTGGATGATATGTTTGTGATAACAACAGCTGAATGTGTATCTGCCATGGTTTAGTGGTAACTCACTTAGACTATAGTGTGCAGGGTCGGGGGGTTTGCAATCTGGGAGTGCAGATTAATTTGTTAATGGGCATGACCAGAGCTGTTGACTACAGAGTGCCTAAAGCACTGTAGAGCAAGTGTAGGTGGGTATGCGCTCGTTTGCATGGGGCTCAGCATTGCTGACCTCTGGTTATGGCATCTTACACTGAGTTGGCCTCTACATTGCTTAACCGGTGTGGGCATTGCTTACAGCCACCCAAACAGGCTTAAACCCACTTACTACCACACACCCCGTGCTACTTCTTGTATTTAGTTCACATTTGTTGACCGGGACAATCTGACTGGATGCTTCTCCATTGTCAGCAGTGGCCCTGGGAGTGGAGCTCCACAGTAAACCCCAGCTACA
>NC_056739.1:566267216-566279716 GCF_019279795.1 Protopterus annectens | reverse complement strand
TACTTTTATTCAAGAAAATATAACTACTGAGGTGTCAATGCAACAAAATAACATATTAAATAAACAAATAGCACTAACATAAGTGAAAGAGTAAATAAAAAAATTACCAATAAACAGACAAGGAGATGAACAAGGAGTGAACACTCGTTACCAAAAACCACACAAAAGTTCACTCTGGAAGTCCAAATAAGGGTGTGAGACCAAAAATTAACAAATTGTGATAATCCGAACAGTTCTGTTGAACTATACAAAGCGTAAACACAGGAAAGGTTAAGAACTGATAGTTTAATATAACTCTTATATACAAAAAAGTACGTTTTCGAGTACCTTCATCAGAAATCAAAATTCATATACAACTTCCTTAAAATACACACACCTTATATACATAAACTAATTGGTTAGTTTAATCAAATAATTATGTAATTAAAAATGACCCGTCAATAAACCATTATTCACAATCAATACTGTGAAAAATAATAAAACCTTTTAAAAAATAAAAAAACATTTGAAAATGTAAACTTCTTTAAATTTATAAAATGTAAAAGGCATATACTTAATATCGTATATATTCTAAAGACCAATTTTGAATTAAAAAGATTTTTTGTGTATATATATATATATATATATATATATATATATATATATATATATATATATATATATATATATATATATATATATATATATGTTGATGCTTATACTTGTTTGCATTAAAATGGTGTGATGTCACCATCTAGTGGACAATAAACAGATTACAACTTGGCAGCCCTTAACTTTAGAACAGGAATGATAGAAAGCATATCATTCAAGCCTGGTTCTTTTGTAGCATCCAATATTATCTGCCAAAATAATTCCCTGTACTCAAGTTTTGTTTCCCACATGCCACCCCTGATTTCTTTTGGTACAACCTCCAAAACAAAAAAGTGAAAAACAGAATCTTTACAAACTTGGGAATGACGAAACAATGCATTATTTACATTGCTTCTTCTGATTTCATAATAATGCTCGTATATTCTAGATTTTAACTTCCTTTCTGTTTTCCCTACATAGAAGGAGGAACAGGAGTGGCATGTGACTATATATACAACCCCTTGTGTGTTGCAATTTGCAAATTTAGAACATGAAATAGATCTATTTCTACTGGGAATTAAAATACTAGCACCGGTTTTAATATATTGGTATTGGGAACAGGAACCACACTTGTATGTACCTATTCTGTGTGATTCACCATTACTTTTAGTAGATCCCCCAAACTCGAATATATTTTTGAGGTTCATGTCCCTTCTATATATAAATTTTAGGGACTGTTTTTTTATATATTCAAGGTCTGTAATGTCCCTAAACCTGTCCCATTCTTTATTGATCATTGTTTTAAGTACTGCAGCATCACCTGTGTAATCCATAACAAATGCATTTGAAAAATTGTTGGTTTCACCAGAATCTCCCTGGTTAATAGAAATACCAGAATCATCCTGACCTAAAATGGGGGCAAATCTCCCTTTCCTACCTTCAAGTACTACCTTGTATACTTCATCTAAAAGATAGGTTGGGTATCCCCTTTCTTTAAACATGTTTATGACATATTCGCTGTCCTTGTAAAAATCTCTCTTCAGATGTCATCCTGCTGGTCCTAATCAATTTAGGTCAGGATGATTCTGGTATTTCTATTAACCAGGGAGATTCTGGTGAAACCAACAATTTTTCAGATGCATTTGTTATGGATTACACAGGTGATGCTGCAGTACTTAAAACAATGATCAATAAAGAATGGGACAGGTTTAGGGACATTACAGACCTTGAATATATAAAAAAACAGTCCATCAAATTTATATATAGAAGGGACATGAATCTCAAAAATATATTCGAGTTTGGGGGATCTACTAAAAGTAATGGTGAGTCACACAGAATAGGTACATACAAGTGTGGTTCCTGTTCCCAATACCAATATATTAAAACCGGTGCTAGTATTTTAATTCCCAGTAGAAATAGATCTATTTCATGTTCTAAATTTGCAAATTGCAACACACAAGGGGTTGTATATATAGCCACATGCCACTCCTGTTCCTCCTTCTATGTAGGGAAAACAGAAAGGAAGTTAAAATCTAGAATATACGAGCATTATTATGAAATCAGAAGAAGTAATGTAAATAATGCATTGTTTCGTCATTCCCAAGTTTGTAAAGATTCTGTTTTTCCCTTTTTTTTGGGAGGTTCTACCAAAAGAAATCAGGGGTGGCATGTGGGAAACAAAACTTGAGTACAGGGAATTATTTTGGCAGATAATATTGGATGCTACAAAAGAACCAGGTTTGAATGATATGCTTTCTATCATTCCTGTTCTAAAGTTAAGGGCTGCCAAGTTGTAATCTGTTTATTGTCCACTAGATGGTGACATCACACCATTTTAATGCAAACAAGTATAAGCATCAACATAGATATATATATATATATATATATATATATATATATATATATATATATATATACACACACACACAAAAAATCTTTTTAATTCAAAATTTGTCTTTAGAATATATACGATATTAAGTATATGCCTTTTACATTTTATAAATTTAAAGAAGTTTACATTTTCAAATGTTTTTTATTTTCTAAAAGGTTTTATTATTTTTCACAGTATTGATTGCGAATAATGGTTTATTGATGGGTCATTTTTAATTACATAATTATTTGATTAAACTAACCAATTAGTTTATGTATATAAGGTGTGTGTATTTTAAAGGGCGGCCACGGTGGTGCAGTGGTTAGCATTGCTGCCTCACAGCAAGAGGTTCTCCGGTTCGATCCTCGGCTGGGGTGCCTTCTGTGCGGAGTCTGCATGTCCTCCCTGTGGTTGCGTGGGTTTCCTCCGGGTGCTCCGGTTTCCTCCCACATCCCAAAGACATGCTGCAGGTGGATTGGACACTCTAAATTGGCCCTAGGTGTGCGTGTGAGTGTGCCTTCTGTGGAAGGTTGGGCGCCGGGCTGGCAACTCGACACCGTAAAACTCCACTGCCATTCAATGTGCGGACAAGGTGATCCGCTGTGGCGACCCCTAACCGGGAAAAAGCCAGAAGAAGAAGATATAAGGTGTGTGTATTTTAAGGAAGTTGTATTTGAATTTTGATTTCTGATGAAGGTACTCGAAAACGTACTTTTTTGTATATAAGCGTTATATTAAACTATCAGTTCTTAACCTTTCCTGTGTTTACGCTTTGTATAGTTCAACAGAACCATTCTGATTATCACAATTTTTTAATTTTTGGTCTCACACCCTTATTTGGACTTCCAGAGTGAACTTTTGTGTGGTTTTTAAATAAAAAAATTAAAATATAATAAATCTCCAGGACTGGATGGAATAATTCCTGAACTATATAAGATTTTTCCTGAAAATATAATAAAGTAAATGATGAATGCCCTTACTATGGTTAAGCAAAAGTGTATAACACCCACATCATGGAAATGCTCAGTTATCTCCTCCATATTAAAACAAGGTAAGGACCCCAAATCTTGTGATTCATATAGGCCAATTTCATTACTAAACACCGTTTATAAAATTTTCATGACAATATTAGCTAACAGGATAAAGAAAATATTACCTAGTCTAATATATAATGATCAGCTAGGGTTCATTCTTCATAGAAAAGTGCAAGATAACATTATAAAATTACTATCATTAATAGACATTTCATGCAAATACAAAAAACAACTAACTATTATCAGCCTAGAAATAGAAAAGGCTTTTGATTCTATTAGTTGGTCTTATCTACAAAGAATTCTGATTGGCTTTGAATTCTCCTCAGATTTTGTCAACTTATTAATGAAAATTCATAGTGGGGCACACGCTTATGTGAAAATCAGATCATGTCTATCCTCACCACTAGAAATCCTCAAGGGAACTTGACAAGGTTGTCCTTTGTCACCATTATTGTTTGCTCTTTCAATGGAACCTTTTGCTGCATATATCAGAAACAAGCAAAATATAGAAGGCTTTCAAATTGATAAGGACTATTGTCCTAAGATACAATTATTTGCTGATGATATGTTGTTAACATTGGGTGATATTGATGGTTATTTGCATGATGTTATAAATAACTTAAGCAGGTGTGAAAGAATTTCAGGGCTTAAATTTAATCATAATAAATACAAAACATTACTAATTAACAAAAAGATCAACAAAAACCTAACAGAGAATAGCTTGTTTAATTGGGAGAATGATGTATTGGAATATTTGGGTGTCAGTATAAAGAGTACATGGAAATAGTCTGTTAAACTAAAGTGCAATAATTTAATCACCACCTTTAGTGAACTAACCAAAAGATGGAATACAATGTTCTTCACAATGGAGGATAGGCTCTCTTTAATGATACATTTACCTAAAATTTAGTTTTATATACAATCATTGATACTACCCCCTCCCAAAAACATATGTACAAAAATTGGATTTCATGCTACTTAAATTTGTATGGTTCCCCTTAAAACCTAGGATTGCATATAAATGGCACATTAGAGAGTGGAACAGTAATGGGATAGCATTTCCTAGCTTATATCTTTATTCCAAATCAGTTATAATTTATGTAATATTACACTGGAGCACACCTACCTATATATCTGGCTGGAAAACAATACATGATATTCATATAACTGATGTCAGAACTATAGAAAATCATTTTAAGGAACAATATGGAATAAGTAGAGTTCACTGGCTTGTATGTGAATTTTGTTTATTTAATAAGAAGTTTGATCGTTTTTCTTATGGCATTAATCAAATATTTAATAACTTTAAAAATAAAATTGATTGTAATTACATTAACAATTTCTATTTCTTATATTCCCTATAGCATACTCCCCTGATTGCCTAGATTCTTTCAACATCAATGCAATAAAAAATTAAAGGAAAATAACTTGATATTCTGGCATCAGTTTATTGAAAATAAGAGCATTAAACCACTAAAATCTCTTTCATGTAGTTTTGATAATAATCAAGACAGTTGATTGTTTATATACTCATTACGGCAGTTTATAGAAAACAAAATGAGAGTATCAATCAACCTAGAGACTGAATCTATACCTAATTTGATTCAGCTTTTTATTAGGTGTCTTGAAAAGACAGGTAATCAAAAATTAAGTATCTCACCTATCTATAAGATACCAAGAGAAGACACTCTAAAGTTTGACTCAGATTTTTGGAATTACTATGTAAAGATTAATGGAAAACAAATATCTGATTAATCTAAAAAATTGTTATTGAATTCTATGTATGGTACCTCTTCTTCATTATATTGGAGATTGTATACATGGAAATTTATGAATAGGAATTTCTATACTCCACATAAAATAAATATTATACTCAAAAACAGTGAAAGTAAATGTTGGAAATGTGATGAATTACTAGAGGCCAACTGGGTTCACATGTTCATTGAATGTAGAAATGTTGTTCAATAGTGGAAAGACTTCAGATATTTTGTAAATGCTTTATGGTCTGATAACTGTCATATTTCTAACTCACTAATCCTATTCAATGTTTCTGTACCTAATGTAATACCTAAATCTCAGATTCAGTTACTCTGGTCAATTCTTGCAATTGCCAGAAAAGTTATTACTTTGAACTGGAAAAGTAAACAAGATTTGCCCCCAGATTCACTATCTTTCAGTGCAGGACTATCTTAGTCCTGCATGGAAGCAGCCATTTAGGAGCAGGATGGCAGTGCGCCATGCATATCAATGAAGGCATGCTGCCTGAGCTCCTAAACAGACATGGAGCATGTACAAGTGCAGGGGTTGTGTCTGAGAGCAGAGTTATCAGAATATACATGCCCCTGCAGTCAAGAACAGCAGTATAGGAATAAGAATGAGTGAGACCACTCATAGGTGTTCGCATACCCCCAGCAACATCCCCCCAAGTTTATAATAGCAATATTTAAAACATGAAATATAAAGAAGTTCATTTTTTTTTATGAAACAGATTAAATTTAACCATAGGTGCGTGGGTTTGCCCATCACTTAGCTATGTTTAATGCAGCTTAAATGGCACAAGAGGATAAAAAGCAAGATATATGCAAATGTAGCAGTACTGCAATAGTGTAGTGGGCAGAGCATTCACCTTACGAGCAGTCATTCCCGGTTCGAGTTCCACTCCAGTACGTTCCATTTTCCATGTCAAACCACTTTATGACCAATATTTTTTGTTGCATAACTTACTAAATAACATATGTTTGTGAACTGTAGTACTGCATTAAATGCAGATGTGAGGTGTCATTGTCATAATGTAAAGTCCACAGATAATCACAAGTGCCCCATACAGTATATGTACACAGGAATCAGGGATACAAATGGAAGGTAAAATGTGTAAGGAATGATAAATCCATACAGTTTCCAAATCCGCCAGCTTCCCAAGAACCATTTGACATTGCTGTCTAAATTAGTGCGGTTGTAAGCAGGAGTAAGCACTAGTAAGCAAGAGTAAGCATATTTAAGTAGTAGTAAGTGCATTTAAGCCCGTTTGAGCAGGGGTAAGCAATGCACACACAGATTAAGCAATATTAAAGCTAACTCTCTGTAAGCATATTTAAGTGGAGGTTAGCATTGCTTACCTTCACACAAACCCGCACAAACCCACTTACAATTGCTTAAAAGTGCATTAATCACTCATCAGCCGCTGTTCTGGCCAGAAACAAAATAAACCATCTTTGTAGGTCTTGAACCCAGAACCCTGTACACTAGAGTCAAAGGAGTTAACCACTAAGCCGTCACAGCAGTACATAAGATTGAGGTATCACCAAACAGATCCTCACTATAGGAAATTCAAACTGAAAATGTGAAAGGAATCTATATACAGTTTTATGTTGTATAACCTACTACATAACATAAATATGTGAACTGGAGTACTGCATTAAGCCCAGATGTGAGGTGTCATTGTAATAAAGTGTTGAAATACCCTAATAAACACAAGGATCCCATACGGTGTACATACACATTAATCATGGATACCAAACACATATATAACATGTAATGAATAATAAATCAATGCCAAAAATTAAGCAACACTAAGCATTGAACAGGCCAGCTTAGTAGGTGTAAGCAATGTGTAGGCCAGCTAAATCAGTTTGCCCATTGGTATACCCTTTAAGCAATATGAGCCTTAGGTAAGCAGGTTTGCCCATAGCTTAGCATTTTCAAAACTGTTCATTCATGGCAAAGTGTGGGAAACCAGCCCTATTTAAACTCAACAGGTGGGAATACATCTCATAACTGGTTGCAGCTTCCTCTTGTAGGCACTATGTATGGTATGGGAGAGGGTGTGTGCTTTTGGGTGCAGCACTGGGGCATCCAGGAGTCCAAAGTCATGGCAGGACTCCTTGTGAAAGACCATGACCAGAGACTGCTGCAGGGCCAGTACCAGAGTTCCCAAAACAAAGCGGAAGCCTGGGACCATCTCACCTGTGACCTCACCAGTACCACTGGCATACCCTGAACTGGTGAGCAGGTCAGGCATCACTATGCTGACCTGAAGTGGAGAAGGGGGGATCTCTTGAATCAGTGGATCCAAGAGGCTAGAAGGACAGAGGATGTCCCAGTCATGTGTAAGTATCAGTCCACTACCTGTTTAATAATTGCCAACTCATGTATATTATGGATAGGTATGGCTAAATATTCCTCTTAAGTCTTTCACAGTGGCAGATGAGTGGGCTGTGAACCAGGAAGCCCATGCCTGTAGACTGCAACGGTTGTGACACGAGGCAGGTTAGTAATACTCTTGTATGTACTGTCATAGGAAATAAATCTAAAAGTAGTAGTAAGTGACTTGCCTGTATAAAACCTGCATTGTTTAAGGCATGTACTCCATACACCACAGAATATGGCAGGAAGAGTCTCATATAGGTTGTATGTAAATAAAAGTATAATAGCCTGACAATAAAGGTCTAACTGCTCTACTGCATGTGTTTACTCTGGTATCATATGGTAATGTAGAGTTGCAATCTCTTAATAGTACTGTTGTATTATGCAATGTTATACACACTGAGCTACATAAATAAAATGTGTAGAAATGTCTGTATATGACTGTTGTAATCCCAAGAGGTCATATAGTACAACTGAGAGAGACATAGATAGAAAACAGTAAGAAGACAGACAACAAAATCCAAATAGCACACTCAACTGAAATGTGAACTGTTGTATTTTTAGCACACACAGCTATGGTTCGAATCTTGGGAGTGGTAGTAGGCTGTATGCAGAATCATACCCTACAACTGCACAGATATGGCCAGAATGTCCAGTAAATCGGCCCATATCTGTTGCCTGTCCCCCTGGCAAATTAGTGGGATGATCCCAGAAGTTTAGGCAACAAGCAAGAAATAGAACTGAAATACAAGAAATACAAAGAAAATCTAAGAACAAACCTGTCACTCTAGCAACTCCCCAAAATGTTATGAGAGTAATAAGCCAAGTATGTCCCATCTACACCCCCATGTTGTCAAGCTGTGACCAGAGTATGTACAGTAACAGAGTGAGACTTATGTGCATAATACTAATGTGGAATCTGGTAATTTGTGTGGCAACATTCAGGTAGAGCTAACAACCATTACTCCCACAGGTCTGTCAGATATGAATGCTGTGCCTAGAAATAAAAGATTGATATCCTGTACTCGTACTGTTTACTCTGGTATTGTATGGCATTGTTAGTGTTGCAGTTGGTCTGAATAATAAGGTATTACTCGTCACTGTCACCCACACTGTGCTACATAATAAACTAAGAAATCCTGTATAAGAGTGGTATAATTACAAGGTCAGAATGTAAAACCAGAGGGGAATTATAGACAGAAATCAGACAAGAGTTACACAGCAATATCTATATAGCACACTCAAATGTGATGGACAGTGTTTTATTTTTAGCATGGTTCAAATTCTGGGAGTGGTAGTAAGCTGTATGCAGAATCATACCCCAATAGTGTACAGAATTGTCCAGAATGTCCAGTTAATCAGCCCATATCTGCCGGCTGTTACCCTGTCCCACTGCCATATCTGTGTGCTAATCTCTGACATGTAGGCAGCATTTCATGTCATATAATTGACTGTCAGGCCTGTACATATTTGGAAAATGTCAATGAAAACAAAACTGTAATTGTACAATTCACTGAAGATTTAAGAGGGCAATAGTCGAAATATGTCCCGGTTCACCTGTATGTGGTCAAGACATGCCCAGAGTGTGTGCAATAAGAGATGGACAGGTATGTGCATAACATCAACCTGGAATCTGGGAATATGTGTAGAAACAGTCAGGTAGTGTTAACAAATAATATCTGTACAGGTATACCCGGTAAGAGGTGTATACTGCAGGTAAAACTCAGTTCATGTATATAGTTATCTACATCCATACCACTGTCCAAACTAAGGCCATAGGGTAGTGTACTAATACCTGTAAGGTACAGATCACAGCACTGAATAGGAAAGTAATGAGAACTACAGGAATATACTAGTTCTTAATTGACATCTTTCTCTCCCCCCACGATATCTGCAACAATAAACTAAATACACAACTCAATGGGTATGTGCTGTATTAAATCTACTGTTGGGACATATGTCTTATTGTTTGATAATTATTTAAATTTGTTTCTATGCATGTGCCACATTGAAATACTTCCACATTGGTAGCATGCTGCCATCAGTGTACCTGCATGCTGTTGTAATGGCCACTGTGGTTCCATATATGCATGTGTTCTGTTTGCTATGCAACTGTTCCATATTCGGTGTTTGGGTTAATGAGAATATCTATCCATGCTGTTATACCTAATCCTGGAATGTGTTGACTATTACTAACCCACATATGTTGTAAAATTGAAACACCATAGCACGTTTGGGAAGGCCGGTCCCAGCGAACCCACCTGTCCCAACTCAGCTGGCCATGGCACCGAGCACCAGCATGTCTGGGGCCCACTCCGAGAACTCTTCATCTGTTGGTCCTGCACCACCTTCAGGTGGAACCACCACAGAGGACAGGGCTCCTCCCCCTGGGAGTGGGCGTGGACAGGACACTGTCACCTGTCGCCAGGTCTGGGGCATGGTGCATAGTGAGATGCGCAGTGAGTTTGGAGATCTGCTACGTCAGCTTGAGGGCTGTATGTGACAACTGGAGGGTCGGCCTGTTCCTCCTACTCAGCCCCCAGCACAGCCATCTTCAGGGCAGTGAAGGTGCGGTGCTGACTGCCCATGGGTGGGGACCTCAGTCCCCTTGTTTCTACTAGGGGGTTCACAGGTTTCCGATTTCCAAACACCCCTCCCCATGAAGGTGTTTACCCCCCCACATGTGTCATATACTGCTCCTGTATGCATCTTGTCTGTCTATCATTAGTAAGATGGGAAGAAGAGCATGTTTTATCGATCTTGAATCCTTATTATGATTGTATCCTTTGGTATGTACGTCTCGTGGATGATGTTTTTATTTTATGGAGAGGACATGGTTCCAATATCAGTAATTTTGTAGATTATTTACACAGTACAACAGATTTTTTGAAATTTTCTTTTACATCTTCTGACACCTCCATTGACTTTTTAGATGTAAGTGTAACTAAAACTAATTTAAAACAGCTGAAAACTAGTATTTACTACAAACCTACTAGGACCAATGCCTGTCTTCATAAATCTAGTATGCACCCGAGACACATTTCTAGAAATGTTCTTAAAGGACAAGTTTTTAGAACTTTACGCCTACATAACAATGATGAAGAGGCTGCAGGGGCACTGGATAAATTACACAGTGAATTTGAGCAAAGAGGCTACTCAAGTTCAGAAATCACGAATGTGATAACAGAGGCATGGAGAGTTAGATCAACAAGATGTAAGCCTTATATGAGCTCTCAAGAAACTGATATGAGAACGTCTGGAAATAGAGACATTGATAGAAATAAGTTTAGAGTAGTTTTCCGATTTGCAAGTGATATCAATAAGTATACAGATATCATTAAGAAGAACTGGCACTTATTACAGGAAATACCAGACCTTGTCCCCATAATCGGTGACACACCAAGTTTTAGTTTCAAGAACAACGTGTCATTAAAGCAACATCTTTGTAATAAAGAACATCAACCCCATAGAAAAAACCTTTCCAACAGACAAGGCACTTTTCCATGCAGGAATTGTGCAGCCTGTCAGTACATTTATACTAAAAATGAGTATATTCATCCAATGAAACATTTTAGGCTATATACTAAGAAATACTATGATTGTAAGAGTACAGATGTCATTTATTTTAGTTTTTGTCAAGCATGTAATGCCTATTATGTAGGAAAAACAAACAGAACTTTCAAAGATAGAATATTAGAACATGCAAGGGATATACGAAATTTGAAACAGTCTAATGCCTTAGCAAATCATATTTTAAATACAAACAGTCCTCACTGCTTCAAATTTTTGGTTTTACAAGTATTAAGGACAAATAGAGGTGGGGACATAGAAAACTATATGGAAGAGCTAGAACAGAAATGGATTATCAAGCTGAATGCAGATAGATATCTGAGCTTAAATGGCTGTACTTCACTAGTCCCTTGCCTTAAAGCAAGACGTCTTAAACATTAATTTCTAGGTTTTAATGTGGTATTATGGTTCATCAAGCTCTTGCATTTACTTATATATATATATATATATATATATATATTTAAGATTTTATATAGGGCATATTTTTATATTATATACATTTTTGTACTTTTTACATATATTATGGTCAACAATGATGGTTTTCATAGAGAGACATGTATTTTAAGGTTGGTTTTAAATACATAGTTTGCATAAGCTTGTACTAACAGTGTCTAATTGTTAAATTATTTTGACTGTATTGCTTTAAATGGTTGAAACCACACTGATTGCTTAAGTATTTAACCAAGCATGGTCTGCATTAACATTGTCTGATGAAGCAACACTGAGTTGTGAAAGCGCTCACCTACTGTTCTTTTTTCTAAATAAAGTTACTGTGGATAGTTTGCAGTGTGTACCTTTGGTGCCTCATTCTATTCTTATCTTGTCTGTTAACTTACCCACACTACCTCCCCAAATATACCTACTATCCCTCACCAACATCCCACTCTCACCCAAAAAAAAAAGGGCAATCTGTTCCCCAAAAAAAAAAATGTTGCCCCATACATACATTTCGCACACATGTCCACTGGCCATATGTAATCTGGTCTAATTGGCTTTACAACATATTATTGTTGTCCTCACCCCTCCCTCAGGGGTTTGAATGTCCAAATCTATCTCCAAATTCAGTGTATAAGCACAGCTGTTGCTGTAGAAGAAATGGGCAGGTATGGACCTTCCCTACACCCATCCTGCGCATCCCCAGCTATTTTCCCTACTGTCTTTCCCTCTTTGTGCCCCTTTTTCACCATTTTCCTATCAACCCTTTTTCTTTTCTTTTAAAGAAATTAGTGCAGGGGTAAGCAGGAGTAAGCACTTTTAAGCAGCAGTAAGCGGGTTTAAGCCTATTTGCATGGGGGTAAGCAATGCCTACACAG